>NW_007145608.1:52336-72520 GCF_000164805.1 Carlito syrichta
ACACACACACACACACACACACACACACACACACACACACGCACACATGCACACTCAAAACCCCTATGAATAAGAACATTTAGAACCACCGAGTAGCAGAACCAATATTCTTGACCACCACTACCTCATGGGAAGCCAATGATAATTTATTTTAGAGACAACCTTCTAAATTGTACAGTACATAAAATAGTAATTGAATTTGCTTCAGTCATTCAACTGGTGTTCTTGTTTTGTTTTTTCTTGAGACAATCTCTGTTTCAATACCAGTTAATATTAAAACCCCAAGATATTTTTCTACTTTAGCCTGAACTAAACTATGTCTCATAGCTCCATACAGTATACCCATAAAATGTAACACATCACAAATATCTAATATACTCTTTTCAAAGCATGCATATTTTCTGGTATTTTCAGCAAATGTTATTTTGATATTTTAACTCTAATGTAGATTGGGTAAGGTATTAAATTCTAGATTGGCATTGACACTCTCAGACCTAGTAGATTTGATGAAAAATGTGGCTCTTTCTATGAACTAGCTTACAGAGTCAAGACATTAGACACTTTCATTCCTTTCTTCCACTGGCTCTGTAACTGCTAAGCCCTCACAGGCAATGCACAGCAGTTTTTATATTTCTGTGTAACTCCATTATTGCGGTAACATATAAATTTTCTCTGGGTAATATTCTGATCTCTGGTGAAGCATCAACTCAGCATTGTTGTACTTTTCTTCTCTAAGAGAGCATTCTTTCATTTTTGAATTAGGATGCATGATTTTCCCATAACAAATTCCTAGAACTCTAGGGACACTGCCAAGATCAAGAATCTACCACCTGGCGCCATGAGCTGTGAACTACCACCTGAACTACACCAAAGAAATATCTTGGTCACACCAAGAGGACTGTGGGAAGGTGACACTGATGTGCCCAGAGTGTATCAGTACCACAATATGCAGTATTGAGAAAGGTTAGGTGGTGGAGCATGATTTTGTTCTCTAACTCATGCGCCCTGCCTAATATCAATTGGCGAGGTAGGACCCTAAAAGGGCCAGTTAATGCATTCCATCGAGGGGATGTTCCCAGGTTTTATTGGTATGGCAGTTTATGTGCTTTGGGAAAGCTTCCCTTAAGAAAGAGGATCTAAAAATCACAAGCGCAGAATCAGACACAAAGTGAACATTTATTTATAAGAAAGAAACGAACCAATACAAATTAAATATTTTAAGAAGCTGACACAAACCATACATGTCATAAAATCCAGATAAATAATATGATATTCAGATTAGTTAACTGCCTGGTATAAGCTCTCATGTGAATTATTTTATATTATCATTTTCCAATAGAGGGAGATAAAGATAAGCCTGTCTTTATCCATTCTGTCTTATTTCTTCTTTTTTTGCAACTTTGTTTCTTCTCAACCACCTACATTCCTTCAGACCTGGGTGCCACAGGACACACTTATCTTGCAAGATGACCTCTGACCCTGCACCTTCATGTCCCCAAGATGGTTAGTGCACGTGGTATAGGCATTTTCCTGAAAGCTTTTCCTGCTTCATGACTGCCAGAATTAACTTCATTTTATATGGAAGAACCAAACCACATAGATATATTTCACCTAATTCAAACTCAATGTTTCCTTTTCCTTCAGCTGAATGTCAGGATGCCTGGGACTGTCGCAACTAACTACCTAAGGTTTCAACCAATTACAGATTTTAAGAATACATGTTAAGAACACATCATGTATGACCACATGAAGACTTCATCAATTGCATTAACTTCATGCTGAGTGAGTCTTGGGAGGTCTCAATATTTTATTTTTGGTCTCTTGGATTATGAATCTGTTAGGAATATTTTACCAACACAGAACTTGTTATTTTTATACTCTTCTTTTAAATTTATTTACACATTTTCTTAATTAAATTAGGGGAAAATTACTTGTTTCCGCTTCTATCAGAATTAACTGCTAAAAATCTTCCTATTTTCAACAGAATTTTTGCTATGATAAGTTGCCTAGAGATTCAACATGGTACAGCTATCTCGGTTTCTCATTTAACCCATGATAAACCAGTAACACAATTTGAAGCTGTTGACTTGGGCTAGTTTGGATCGTTGTAAATATTATGAATTTCATATTTTCCTTTAAGTGAGGAGAAACTCCATTAATACTAAAATTGTAACGGGCTAACTTTCACTTTTCTGTTCTTCTGGTGTAAAAGGTTACCTAATCCTGAACTCATTATGTCTGCAACTCCACAGTTGATGATTTACAGATCAGGATGTTACTTTGTCAGGGCTGAGAAGGGACCAGAAGGCAGTGGGAGAAGCTGAGAGAGGCCAGATAAAATTACGCTGCAACACATGTCTTGAAACCATGCAACAAACATTCTACCCCACCAGTTAAAAAAAAATATGAGCCGGGTTCGGTGGCTCAGCCTGTAATCCCGCGCCTTTGGGAGGCTGAGGTGAGTGGATTGCCTGAAGCTGCAGGTTTGAGACCGACCTGGGCAACTCGGCGAGACCTCATCTCTGCAATAAATCAAAAACTAGCCAGGCATGGTAATGCATGCCTGTAGTTCCAGCTACTTGGAAGGCTGAGGAGAAAGTATCACCAGAGCCCAGCAGGTCAAGGCTGTGGTGGCCAGGAGCGGCCACTGCACTCCAGCCTGGGTGACTGAGTGAGACTCCAACTCAAAAAAATACACACACACACACACACACACACACACACATATGGTTGTCTCAAACTTTTTCTGAAAGACCAGTCCATTTGGTTGAGTAGGTGGGGGGAGGAGAAGAAAGCCATAAAAAGATTAAAGATTGCCCTGCAACCATACACTTTAAATTAAATTACTCAGTTATGCTTTCAATTATTTAGATGTTTTGATGGATTATTTTAAAGAGAATGTTAACTGGGATTGTTTTAAGACTCTACTTTGCATTAAGGAAACTGAGCTGTCATTCAAAGCATTGTAGGCATTTTTATGAAGGCTTTGTTCTTGCCACTGATCTCATAAAAGCTCATCTTAAATTTGAAGGACGTAAACAAAAAGAAAGTTATTAACATTTTAATGAAGCATGTTAAAGAGTCTGTACCAATTTCGATATCTCAAGTTTATATGGCTTTTATGTGACTTATGCAAACTTTGTACTACATTGGTGTCCATTGTCTAGTCATTCTCTGTGGATTTTTAGGCAATGAAAGCTACCTTGGTACAAAATTATATTTCGAAAGTAAACATAAATTATAAAATTGTATCTTTTTATAGTGTATCTGTCACTTGTTTGTTACTGATTGCATCCATTTTCAAGAAAGCAAACATCATATAATTATGGTGGAAAATAAAAGTGTGTATATTTTTTTTAATTGGTATTCTTTTTTTGTTGAGGATTCCATTGTGATTAGCTAAGAACAGTGAAACAGTTTTAAGCATCCCTGGTCAGGCAATGCTCTAGTTGTTCAAAATCATTTTCTGTGTGGTAGTTATTTAGGTTTGTAGGCATGAAATTAATATACATATATGTACATATATTATATATATATCATACATACACAACAAAACATAAAAATAAGAAGTCATACATTTGTCTTTGTCAAAGAGAGTTTCTGTAATCTTATTGTAATAATACACAGTAGGTGAAATTGGCTCTCATCCCAGACAAAACCAAGAACCCCATATAGTTCTCAAAAAATAAGAGGCAAATACTACCACTGATCCCATATAAAGCAAAAGTATAAAACACGTAACACGTAACTCTGACTTTTTGTACAGACAAAAAAGAAGGTTGCTATTATCCACCAGTCAACTCTACCTTTTCATTTGTGTCATCTGTAATAACACAGCTCAACCTGTGTTCTCTACAGTAGTTCAGGTATAACTGGGAAGAATATTGAGCCAGTTACCACAAACTCACTATTTGAAGTTATTCTAGAGAGAAAAAAAATTAAAGAGTGAGAGAGTTAGGTTAAGAAGTAGTTCACCTATCAGTTCACCTGAGGGGATTCCAAGGGCAATATGAAAACCATCACTGAAATTTTTCCTGGGATCCTGGGAGATGCAAGTAAAACCAACCAAAAGAAGCATGTACACTGATATCCTTGTGGTGCACTGGCAGACAATATAGTATTGCTGTGGTGTCCTGACAAATCCGGGGCTATGTGTGTAAACAGTTGTAATAGATATGATTTTTATCTCAGGATAGTAGAGAGTGTTACCATATTATATTTTCTATGAAAGAGGACATTGGGTCGAATGGGAACTAAGATAGAACATGGAATAATATATAGTTATAGATGAGTTATCAGTACATCAGGAATTAGACATGATATGCTAGTAAACATTTAGAAAAAATAGTGTCCAGAATCGGAAGAATTGTTACACTCCCTGTTATATTCACATAATAAAATAGCATGGCACCATTACCAAATATATGTGGAAGATCTAGAAATGTGTTTATAACATGAAATTATGTGAACATAATAAGATGTAACATGGTATATACATACGATTGTGTCTACATAAAAATAAGTGTTTAGGTAAAAGGCAATAGGTAAAACCATAAAATGTACTGTGCTGGGATGGTGGAAATAGGAAAAATTTGAATAAATTTATTATTTTAATATTACATTTTATTTTGAATGAAAGAAATGATAAGCATTAAGTCACTGTGTAGAAGGAAGAGATGAATGCAAGTCAGTTAGAAAAATACTATACAATAAAAGTTTCACAGAGATGGTGATCAGACAAGAATTTGCCTTGAAGATGAACAAAAATTAAATAAGTACAATAATTGGAAGAATGAGAATCAGAAAAAAAAAAAGCATTCTAGAAAGGGAAGTAGCCTGAGCCAGGTAAGTTCCATAGGGTTTCATGAGGACAGAGCAGAGAATTACTCCCAAGTTCCACAAGGAAATAAGGGCAAAATTCAATCAGCCTGTTTAGGGCATGTTATCTTTCCAATGTGTAATGAAGTTGATAATAAGGTCATTACTGCAGACCTGGACAGGAAGTGTCACAGGGTGGCAGCAGTGTTGTAAGGGAACATAATAAACCATAAATTGTCTCTAATAAATTTTATTATCATCAAATGCATGTAACTGAACCAAACACAAAAATCTATTTTTGTTATTAAAATTGGAACACTTTAAATGACAAATTTATTTCTCATATATGTTCTTAGGCAATATTTTAAAATAATTATTGCTAAACAATCATACAAAATTTGATATCACAAAAGTTGAAGTACCATTTTCTATAAATGTATATAGCTTTATCTTTACTATTGAAAATAAAAATAAAATAAAAAAATAAAATTTCTATGAGTGTTTGAGTTGCTTCTAAATTCTACCACTCTTTATAAGCACAGAGAGAGAACATATAGTAATGCATCTATCAACAGAGAAATTTTATCAAGAATAGATATAAAACTGCTATTATTCTATTAATAAAAACAATTTAATTAAATAGCTAAAATATTTTACATGCTTTATAAAAGAATTTCACAACTGACATCTAACTGACTGTACATTTATAAAAGCATGTTAAATTATTTTCAATCACCAAAGAAAGGCAAATTAAAACCACAATGAGCTCCAGTTATGTATCTGTCGGGAAAAAAATTTTAAGTGCCAAGTATTGATACGAATGTGTAACAACCTTAACTCTCCTAGTGAAGTAAATTTATATAATTTACAGTTTGGCAGTATTTCTAAAGCTGAACTTACCCTTAACCTGTGGTTTGGAAATTCCATCTAGGAATACCCAACAGAAAGGTATGCATATACATATGTTCACAAAAATATATTTACTAAAATGTCCATAGCATTATTTCTCATAATATACCCAAACTGAAAACTAACCCAATGCTTATAGTAGAATGAATAAGTGAATTGTGGTATATTCACACAATGAAATGCTGTATAGTTATGCAGCAGTATTCACTGCCATACATCACTGAGAATAAATGAACTACACCTAAGCATATAAATTATGGATTAATCTTAAAACCTTTGTGTTGCATGAAAGAAGCCAGATATGAAATAAGTTAACACAAAAGGATTATATATATAAATTGTAAAAACAAGCAAAACTAGTCTGCAGTCTTAAAATCAAGAGAGTGTTTATTCCTAGAGAGCCAGAGAGTAAACTGAAAGGAGCCTGGGGGGAAACTTCTGGGATACTGGTAACATTCTCTTTGATGCTGCATGCTGTCCATATAGATGTGAGTGATTTGTGTAAATCTGTAAGTTCGTAGTGTTTGTTTTTGGCATGGTAGCACTGTGGTGTTGGAGTTTATCATTTTTCACTTGTCATTTGGAGTGACAATGTTGTGCTTATGAATATGCCTTGCATTTTGCATAGCTGAAGAAAGTTAGTGACATTGGTGGGCTGAAAAAGATGGATTGTCAAGTGAAAAAAACACTTTCATCATATTCTTTTGTTTGAGTTTAAAAGAGGAGTAAAGGCAGCAGAGACGACTCAAAACCTTTGTGCTGTGTACAGGGAGAATACCATTGGGAAAAGCATGGCAAGAAAATGGTTGTGTCAATTTTTGGAGCAGACAACTTTGACCTAAGTGATTCTCCATGTTCAGGAAGACCACTGGTCTTTGACAGAGACCATTTAAACACTTTAATCCATGATGATCCATGTCAGTCAACCTGAGAAGTAGCAGTTGTGATAAACTGTGACCTGTCAACCACCATGTGACACTTGCATTCCACGAGCAATTAACAAACGCTATGAATTTATGTATCAGCCCAATACTTATGCTATGAGTGCTATTTTGTATGTATGTTATACACTTAAATCACGTATAAGATGTTCTTCATAGTGCCTTTGAGATTGCAAAGACACTTCTACTTGGGTGTAAATATTTCCACCATATTTATTATATATTATAAAAAACTAATGAGTTGCCTTGAGACATGGAGAATAGTGCATAATTGTCCTTGCTGCGTGGCTTTGAGTGTATTAACCTTTTAAAGTGTACTGGTGTGAAAACTTGATCAACTACCTGAAAATGCATTACAAAAAAATAAAAACAAAAGAAACCAGAAGCTATTTAAACAACATAAAAGAGCTGTAAGGAAAAAGGAATTTTCTTTATCATTATTTCTTAATTCTGTCACACAAGAAAAAAGCGAATTGGTGAATAACAAGGTTTCCTGTTTAGAGGATTTTCTAAACATGCTGCTTAAGAGTCATTGTAAGAGGAAATAAGAAGAATATAGAGAAAGAGAGGAAAGGACTGCAGGAGAGACTGAAGCCCCAGGTATTAAATATTCTCCAAATAGGTCTTTACCTTTTATTATTTTTCTTATCCCCCTCTTTCACATTAGATTATCTCCTTTCCTTTTTCCTTTACTTTTCCTAAACGTAGAGATGAAATATTTCGGTCTCCTTTTCTCTGTAATTAAAAGAAGTCTGCATTCATTTTATTTATCTTTTAAATGTTTTGGTGATTATTTTATATATATTTGCACATTAAGTTGAAGATTGTGTAGCACTAATTATGTATGTTCAAGTAAAATCCCTATGGCAAAAATTTTCACTGTGGGAATAGCTCATTGTACAAAGTATAAAAAATAGAAAAAATAAAAGTTTCAAAGAAGCTTGAAGATTTAAAAAATCTCTTCAAAAGTCATGAATTAAATTAGCCTTTAGTTAAAACCAAAAATTCACTTGATGTTAAATGCTAGGAAATAGATTTAGGAAAGACTGCACTATTTATTTTCACAGGCTTAGTCTCACAATAATCTCGGTAATATAAATTTACATTTCACTTAATATAGTTGCCTCTGTTGAGAATCTTGAACTATCTGATGTTACAGAAAAAAAAAATAACACCTCTAAAAGTCTTATCAGTGTAGACTTGTCATGATACTGGACCTGGAAGAAAATCTCCTCTCCTACCTGGGTGATGTAAATAATTGAATATTTTTTGGAAAATATGAGGATGTTCACACAGCGAGGGCCTTACTGCCATGATGCTCATCATTCTTGTCACTCATTCATTCCAAAGAGTGAAGGAGAAACTCCAAAGAGCATGGGATTATCAGACTGAAGCTCCCTGAGAACAGCACATATACTTGTACCCTCAAGAGTAGACACATTCCTGATACTCAGTAGGGCTCAACGTAATTTTAATAAAGGGTAACATTAGTAATATTTCTTATTATTTTATCAGTTCAGATATAATTTTATTAAGGGTTAAAGTATCTACAAATTACTCAGAGAAACATATGGTATCGCAGCATTCCACATGCCCATTCACCCTCCTGTTTCCCTCGCTACTGGCTTTCGTCTTCCTGATCTTTCAACTCTGAAGTTTCTCGGGGCTCAGTCCTTGCACCCTGTATATTTTCCAACTACCCAGCCTCCTTTGATCATCTCATCTAGTCTTGTTGCTTCAAATGCCATTTATATGCTCATGATTCTCAAATATATAGGTCTAAGTTGAACATCTCCCCTGAGCTCCCAATTAATCTCACTATGTATTTGACATCTGTATAAAATATCTGATTGGTATCCTAAGTTTAATATATCTAAAACCGCGCTTCTGTCACCAATCCCATCCCCACATCACGTATCAATTTTAGTGTCAGCTGTTTTTGATAGGTAAACATGTTTTGATTGTTAGGTTCTTCGTACTCTTCCATACTTTTTCCAATATTTATAACAGACTTGTATAATTTTGTAAAAGAGGCATACACAAACATACACATATATATGAGCATGTATACCTTTTGGGAAAAAAGTGTATAGATGCATATATTGGTTTGATGCATAAGTTCATGCCAATTCTTGCTTGCCCGTGGAATGCAAACGTCACACGAGGGTTGACGGGTCATAGTTCATCATGTTTGCCAATTCTTAGGTTGACTGACAAGGATCATTGAAATGGCCTTCATCAAAGACCGATGGTCTTCCTGAATGTGGAGAATCACTCAGATCAAAGAGGTCCTCTTTGAAATGACAAAAAAATTTTCTTGCCGTGTTTTCCCCAATGGCATTCTCGCTGTCCTTAATACAAACGTCTCCAGTCACCTCCGCTGCCTTTACTCCTCTGTGAAACTGAAACAGACGACTATATCGGAAGGGTTTGTTTCTTCTCTCTCAACACCGCATCTTCTTTAGCCCACAAATAACACTAACTTTCTTCAAATCTGCAAAATACAAGTTGTATTCACAAGCACAACATTGTCACTCCAAATGATATGTGATAAACTCCCAATACGACATTGTTGGTGTGCCAAAAACAAATGCGACAAACTTTTGCATCATTTTAGTCTATGAATGAAAGCAGACATTCATCATAGAGAGAAATGATCTCTAATGTACATTGAAAGATAAATAATTGGACACCCCAAATAATAATTTAATATCAAACACAATACACAATTTTAATGTTTAACCTATTTCCTCGTTTTATTTATTTTTAAAAATAGAACAAGAAAATCCTGTCATTTGCAACACTATGAATGCAACTAGAGGACATTGCGTTAAGTGAAATAAGTAAGGCATAGAAAGACAAATTTCACAAGTTCTTAGTGGAGCTAAAAAATTTGTACTCATTGAGATAGAGAGTATAATGATGGCTACCAGGGACTGGGAAGGGTCGTGAGAAGGCGTGATAAAGCAGGGATAGTTAATGGGTACAAAAATACAGTTAGAAAGAATAAGAGCTAGTGCTCAGTATAGGGCAATTATAGTTGACGATAGTTCATTGTACCTTCAAAATAACCAAAAGAGTGGAGTTGGAATGTTTCTAACACAAGGAGGTAATGAATGCTTGAGGTGATAGATACCCCAATTGTTCTAATTTAGTAATTGCACATTGTGTGCGTGTGTCAAAATATCACATGTATCTCCTAAATATGGACAACCAGTTTTTATTCATAGTACTTAAAAATAAAATTAAAAAAAACAAACAGGATTTGAATTCTTGGAGAAAAGTAAAAGAAAGGGGGAAAAGAGCAGAAAGCATAAAAGCAGAGACAAATTATGATATAGCAAGAAGCTCAAAAAGGAAAGGGAAGATAAACAGAGACAAAGAAAGTAGGTGAATTGTTGAACTTAATCATCCCATCTCTTTTACTGGGTTTGTGTTATGATTATGAGAAAGAGATAACACATGCCAAAAGAGTTAAACATGAGATTTTTAAAATATAGAAACACTTTGCTCCCAGATAAGCCTACACAGGACATTGTGTTACAGTTAAATGGCACTGGAAAAGACAATTGTCCATGTCAAGTTGCCAGCGTCAACCCAGCCACACAGTATCAGGCAGAGCACACATTTTGATCCTAGTGAGATGTCAGCATTTCTCTCTGCTTTGTGTGACAGCATAAGTGATTTGCTGTCACACGAAGGCTTTGTCAATTTGTTCTTATCATAAATGATTCATTAATTGGTTCAATGAGTATGGCTTGAGCTTTTCTTCTTTCCAGGCACTTAGGATATATCAGTGAAAAACAGCAAACTAAAATATCTCAGTCGGAGCATATGTTCTGCTTGCAGGGTGAGAGTGAGTTAAGAAGAAGAAACAGTAAACTAGTATAACAATAAGCTAACTATGTAATATATTTTCTGGTGTAAAAATTAAAGACATTTTTGACTTGATATTCAATAATATTCATTCATGACCTAAGCCTAACTTGGGACAGGAAGAATTGTTTTTTCTATCAAATTGTGACCATGAATAAAGCACCAAATACAGAGAAAGTGATCGATAATTTCAATCTTAGATCAGACCAGAATACTTATGGGTAAGATATATTTGCAATATCATTGCACATCTTATAAAAACATAACTTGATAGTTATTTCCTAAGTATTCATATATTTATCAATATTTAAGTATTATAGATAATCGAATTAAAAATAAATTAACATACAATATTTACAGTTTTATATCGTTATAAAATATTATTAAACTGTTATATCAGCTCTAAATCCTCCAGAGCTGTTGTGTTTCTACCCTCATTTGATGAGCTCTCAATCTCTAACTTATCTCTTATGTATTTTAGCTGGTTTTCTGTCCTGAAGGATGTTTCTTTAGGTTCTGCAATTTTATGCCTTTTACAGGGTGGGAGTAGAGAAGAGAAAAATCATTAATTAGTTTTGCTTCTATGTCAAGGAATGTCAAAGCCAATTTTTATATATTATTTTTGTCTGGTAAAGAGCTCTTATAAAACTTCCTCTAGACAAATCTTAATTTGACAGAGAGCACTGTGCTTTAGAGGTAATTCCATTCCCAGTAAAGAGCTTGGATACTTTGCACAGAACCAATAAAGGCAATGTTGCTAAGAGACCAAGTCCTGGATTGAAAATTAGAAAATCTGGTTTTTGCTCTCATCTGATCACTAACTGAGTATTCCATGTGTTAGCTGCTTATATGTTCTATACCTCTGTTTTTTCATAATGAAGATCCTTATGAACCTCACAATTAAATGATCAAATTTAAGAACCATAAGGAATATGATAAAGTGACTAGCTGTAAAACAGTTATGTTTAATTACTATCTGTTTTTTAAAAAGGTCTTTATGCCTTAGTAATGAGAAAAAAATATACAGATGTGTTCTTTTTGTGTCTGAGTAAAGTTTCTGTCTTAGTACTCTAAATCCCTGATAGAGTTTTATTACGTTTTCAGCACTTTTCCTGTTTCATGTTCACCAGAATATTCACACATATCTCCATATTTCTCCTTTGTAAACAAAGGCCTTACAGTAAATTCCTGTTTAGGAGTCATTCTAAGAAAAAGCCTATCTCTAGAAATGAACGTGTCTCCTACTTTTGACTGACAATAAGTCTATGCAGTTTATTATATTTCTTCTATTTGTGATAACTATCAGAAAGCTTGGACCTAAATTCAGCACTAAATACTTGGTCTCCTTAACCCACTTACATTTTGACTCATTTATTTGAGCTTTTGTCTGCTTTGGATTCAAGTATTCTCTTTTATGTTATATTTCACTTTCTAAGTCATATCTAGCTCTTTCAGAAAAAGACATGATACAAATCCCTGTGGAAAAGTACTGAGATGAACTGAGACATTTTATTACAAAAAAATCACTCTTTTTTTCCCCACAAGCCATAAAAATGTGCAGCTTCCTTAGGAGAAAATAATTGGATACGTCTCATGTATTACATTACGAAGGCAAGTGTTATTCTTGCCAAACTAAAGTGAAGAAATGGGAAATTATAGTTTTTCTGATCAGGGCTAGAGGGAGCTTATAAACTACTAGCAAGAGTTAATTACACTATTTTCAGAAAATTGAGATTGCTTTTCTCCCCACTGTTTAGCCAGAGTGGCCTTTTTTTTTTTTTTTTTTTTTTTTGAGGTGGACCGTGCAGGATCTACTTATTTCCTACACCAAAAAGAGGTTTAAAAAACAGCTAGAGCAAATCATTTTTGTCAGATGTGTTTTCTCTTCCTCTTTTCCACAGCCCTCTCTGGTATGCCTCCCTTCCACTCACCTTTTCTTCATGCTACAGTCCTTTAGTCAGGAGACCACTTCTTTTTATTTTTATTTTAAAGATAGGGGCTACAATTCAGGGTTCGGCACACAGTTGATCAGTGTACAGGTAAAGTTTGGGTCCCCCTTTGGTCCCCACATCACCTGCTTTGAGATCAGGTACCCTTGTCGATGAGATGTGCCTCTCCCTCCCTCCCCTGGCAGCGCCCCGCTACTGCCCATTCCTTTCTTGTAGTATTCGGATCATTGTTCAGGGTCCGCTTATGAGTGAGAACATGTGGTACTCAGTTCTCTGTTTCTGTGATAGATCACCCAGTCTGGTACTTCTTGTCATCCTTCCCTCAGAGACATTTGCATGATCTACTTCAGGAGAAGAGACTGACCTGTTTATCAAACAAATGAGGGTTACAGCCTAGGGCAGTAAGTGAGACCACACCATAACATAATCTAAGCAGAGTCTCCAGTAAAGGAGTTCAGAGTAGATTTATGAGGTTTTGGACTCAAGTACTTCACAGGTATTTCAGTGTGGGGATCTTATGGAATTGGGCACAAGTTTTCAGAGAAAGTAAACCGTGCCAAAAACTTGTCTTTCGGATCAAACCAAGTTCTAGTTCAGCCGCTTGCCCTTCTTTCCCTGGAGGTCCCTGCAGTCTTTTCTTCTTTTTTTCTTCCTTTCTTCCCCTAACCAGCTTGTTATGTTTCTGGGGAAGGAAGAGAGAATAAACAGGGCTAGCAAGGATTAAATTTTGTGAGTGAACGCTAAAACTGTAAAAATGTTTTTCTATGGATGCATTTCATAAACGGTGGAATAACCTACTGATGAATTTAAAGTGGATCTACATTGGACAAAATTCTATCTGTCTGTCATGGTCATTATCAGAGTTCAGAGAACCAAAGATTTCTTTTCTAAGAGTTTTTTCTTTATTTTGTTGGATAGCAGAAGCTGTTCATTGAGTGAAAACAACCACAGAATTTACTTTTCATTCGTTCGTTTAAAATAACATATTCTGTCATAGTTTTCTAGGATAATATCTTAAATAAGAAGAAAATAAAATAGCATTTACTGAGCACTTACGATATGCTAGAAAGCGCTTACGGTGTTTCACATCTCTCATCATCTCCATATCACTGATGACATCACCAACCGAGGCTCAAAAAGCTTAAGGAAGTTTCTCAAGGTCAAACAGGTCTCTGTTGTCTGTCTTCGTGTCCAAAGCTTTTCACACTATGGCATTCTAAGCAGCATTTTATAATGTTCTTACTACATAAAGTGTACAGTCTTGAATTACAAGGTGAATAGGACAATTCATTCCGTAATGAAAGGAAAGTAATTCCTCTGCATTAGAGAACATGCATTTTGAACTAATTTCTATCAAGCATGCAATAGCTGTCCCTCTCTCTATTATAGATGAAGAAACTAAGATTTTGAGAAGTTAAGCAATGTAACCAACATACATAGTCATGAGTAGAAAAGGCAAGTTTTCATCCAGTTTTTCATGAGCTAAAATTTCAACACACTGGAGAAAACTGTAAAAACATAAGTCAAAATAACCAAAATTACAATTTAGATATTGCTATTGGATTTCAAATACTAGTAATTTAGTAAAGTCTTATACTATTTATCTAAAAGCTTTAGAGTCCATTAAAATAATTAATGAGAAGAACATGAGACAGGCACATATAAATATGCAGCCTGGGAAGCTTGTGGGGACCATTCTGGTCTACTAAAAAGAGCACAGGGAACAGCATGGTGCCTAGAGACTCTTGAGTTTAGAAATGTTCCTCAACCTTCCTCAGCAAGGACACAATCCATTAAAGTAACAGCCCTGCCGATGAATCCATTCTTCTCTCAGCATTCTTCTTCTCTACTTCTTAATTCTTTACAAAAATCAGGTCAATTTTTTTAGCATGAAATCAACTTTAAAAGAGCTAACTACATTTAGTTTCCTTACACTGTGAATTTACTCTGTCTTAAGTAGCCTAATTGTATTAGTTTCCTATTGTTGCTGCAATAAATTTCACACACTTAGTGGCTTAAAACAACAGAAATGTATTCTCTTACAATCTGGAGGTCAGAGTCCTAAAATCAAGGTACCAGCAGAGCTGCATTCCTAGAGGCTCTAAGGAAGAATCTGTTTCCAGCTTTTATACACAACTGATTTTTTCAGCTTCTATAGAGGCCAACTGCATTTCTTGGCTCCTAGCCTCTTCCTTTCATCATTCCAATCTCTGCTTCCATCATCTCATCTCCTTCTCTGACCCTCCTGGCTCCTATTATAAGGACAATTGTGCTTCCATTGGTCCCACCTATACCATTCAGGATTATTTTGTCTCAAGATTCCTAAATTTAATTGCATTTTCAAAGTCCCTTTTGCCATGTAAAGAAATATATTCACAGGTTTTGGGAGTGGAATGTCAGCTTCTTTGGGGAGGGCATTTTCTGGTCTTCTATACTATACAAGTTACATAAGAAGGAAAATACCCTTCAATTTCATAAGTATATTTGAATTGGAGATCTTGTTTCCGTCCAGAATTTGTGTGTATAGTTTTCTATCAACAATTGTTTCAAGATGAAATGTCTTAGTTACGCTAATAGTTAAACTATCCTTTAGTTTACTTCAATTCAGAAACAATTATTCAACTGTGCTCCACAAGTCAGACGGGTAACCATAAGTTTCCTCCATGGTGTAATACGAGAGTGATAAGATTTTGTAATATGTGAGTACGTATTAACAGCATACATTTCAGATATGATGGAGCAGGTAACTCAGAATTTTCGTTCAGGAATTTGCTAATGAGCAACACTCTCTACCACTTTTAAATCTCAGGCAAAGGAGATACATGGTTAATGGTACTTGCATATATTTGTATATTATACCCATTATTGTATTTTTCCTATAACTTGCTAAATGAAAAGTTATTCCTTAAGCAATTGTTCATCTTTTTGGTTTATGTTAAACAAAAAAAGAGAACCCCAGGGTGATTTTTTGCATTGTCTTATGAGTGAGTATAATTAACATGTATACCGCGAACTACGTGTTTTTATGAAACACATGCTATGTTAAATGTGAGCAAAAGATTTCAGTTCTGAAAACCTACTTTTTAGAACACTACATCTGAAAAATCAAATGACTTACTTAATCTCATTTAAGTTATTCAATAATTCTGTCATTTAGCTCCTCCATTAGCTAGACTAAGTTGTTAAATCAATCAATATTCATAAACTTTTATTGAAGTAGTTCACTTGTGGGGCAAAATCCCAAGGAATTTATTGGATAGACCAAACCTGAGCAAATTATCTAAGTCAGTGCTATATAATATTGGCTTTATATCTGTCTGAAATTCCTACGTTGTAATTGCAGACAATTGTAGCTTTTCATGAAGTGAATGTTGTAGGGCTGCTTAAAAATAAAACAAAGATGGTAAGGTTGCTTTAACTTATGTCTATGCATTAAAAGTACATGGAGAGAATATTTTTAATCAATCATTGAGAAAATGATAAAATTTTGAGCACATTCTCTGTTGGAGAGACTGTAGAAAAACAGCCTCTCATCCTATGGAAGGAAATCGAGCAACTAGAAAAATTATATAGGTTACTCCCATTTGACACAGCAATCTCACATCTCAGATCCTATTCCACAAATTCACTGGAAAAAAATAAGTTTTATGTATATACACTCACAAAGACTGGGAACAATTCTGACTGATTGAATGAATTATGATCAGTGCACACAGGGTACAAATATGCAGTTGTTTAAAAAAAGGTTAAGGAATGTATTTCTAGACTGTTGTGAAGTGATCTCAGGAATATGTCATTAAATAACAAAAAGGAAGAGGATAAATTGTTATAATATACGACCACTTATGTAATAAAGGAAAGAGATCCATGTGAGTATTTTCTTATATAATCAAAATAGAATAAAAAACTCAAGGGAATTTTTTAAAATACAAAATTTAAAAAAAATCAGGAGGATGGGGAGAAAGGGAGAAGAGTATAGGAACAGAAGCCAGACTTCTCTGGATATATCATATTTTGTAGATTTTAATTGGGAGCTGTGTTAGTTTCCTAGGGATGATGCAATGTCTTGAAACCACAATTCATTGTCTTATGGTTCTGGAGGCTAGAAGTCCAAAATAAAAGTGCTGTAAACACCATACTTCCTTTAAAACCAGTAGAGAATAATTCTTGTTCACCTCTTCTAGTTTCTGAAGTTTACTGGCAATCTCTGCTTCTGTTGTCACATGGCCATCATCTAATGTGTCTTTCCTCTTCATCAAAGGATAGTAGTCATATTAAGAGGCCCACCCTACTTCAGCATGATCTCATCTGAGCTAATTATATCTGCATCAACCCTGTTTTCAAATAAGGTGACATTCCCAGATGCTAGGAGTTGAGAATTCATAGTATCTTTTAGGGGGAAACAATTTAACATATAAAAGAGTTATGCCAACATTGTACATATATATTGAGCAAAATTAAATCCAAATGCAAAAAGCAAGACCAATTTATCTAAATCTCAAATTAAAATGAAACAAATGAAACTCTCTGCACACCAAGTTGGTGGCATCATCACACTGAGAAAAATTGTTTCAGGATGTCTTTAAAAGGTAGTCTATGGATTGTACCAGTTCAAAGTGGTGTACTCTAGGGATTAAAAGAACATAAGAAATCTTTAGCTGTTTTTAGGTAAGGGAAATCAAATAAATAATTATGTCAATGTCATTAGAAAACTAAATTTCATCATCAGTGGGTATAATTATAAAGTCAAAAAGCTAAGAAAAACCTTGTAATCCTAAATTTGAACTGGAAATATCAATATGAATTCATGATATAAATTTTTAAAACTTAACATATTAAAGTTTTATCTACTAAAATGTTCCAGAAATCATGTTCAAAACAGTATAAATTAGCACCCCATGAAGCGCTCATTAAAAAACAACTTAATCTGAATCACATCAATTATAATTTAATTGTCACATTACAGGACATAGAAATGGCAGAGAAGTCACCACATTAATTCAAAAAGCAAAATCCCAACAAGATTTTCAGGACAAATTACTTAATATCTTCACAAATGATTTTTTTAAAGCAGAAGCATAAACTACAGAGATAAATTATAGTTAAGATGCAATTTAAACAAACACAAGGTGCAAACTTTATTTGAACCTAAATTAAAACAAATGAACTATAAAAAGCAACTATAAAACTATCAGGAAAATTTAATAGAAATGAGACATTTAAGGATAGTACAAAATTACAGTTACAGTTTGGATTTAATAGTAGTATTGTGGTTTATGTTTATAAATATATACTTATACAAAAGGGGACACATATGCACAAAAAGCCAGAATTATATTTTTGGAGGTTGGGCCCCTTGTAGTACAGGATTTTCCCACTAAGAACCTATTGGCATCTGTGTACCAGCTACTGTTGTGAGAGGTTGTGTTTGGCTTCAGTGAATTGATTTTTGGAGATTCAGGATGGGTGATTTATGAACACATCTGTCCACACAATACTGATTGTTCAGCAGTTTTTGACCAAAAACCGCAAGACCTCGGCACCCTACCCTCCCTATTCACCTGATTTGAGCAAAGTTTGTTTGTTTCCCCAATGAAAAAAGTCCTCAAAAGGAAATATTTTACCAACGTGAAAGATGTGAAACAAAAACAGAAGCACTTAAAGGCAGGAAAATTGACAAGTCCAAAAACTGTTTTGAGCAGTGGAAAAAAAGTTTCAATCGGTGTAGTGCATCAAAAGGAGAGTACTTTGAAGGCGACTGACGTTTAAATACGTAAGAAAAAATACACAATTTTTATAAGTAAATTCCAGTTTTGGGGTGGGATGCCCCTCATAGGTATACATCTCAGCATGTATATGGTACAACATGTCCACATATGTCTACATATTTATAAATATCATAAATATCCTATTGGGAATCCAAGTGGCCTTGAGTTGAAAATGTTTTAATTTAGGTGATGGAAACACTGGACATTTATTACAGTTTCTCTTTATTTTTATACATGTTAGACACTTTAAATAATAAAATATTTTAAAGTACAGACCTGTTTGCTCTTCCCCTTCTCTTTTATACAAGATAGAGAAAGAAGATGAATGAAGTATTATAAACCTACCATTTTTAGATCAGCAATGGTGATGGGTATTTTATAGTCAACATAACACAGACTGACAGTGAAAGGCCTCTTTCCAGAAATATGGATTCCAGAAGCCATCTCTCTGCCCAAGATGTCTATCATTAGTGTTAATATTTAACTTAACATGATGAAGCAGCTTATTTTCAATCCTGCTAGAAGTTTTATATATATACATATATATATTTAATATTCTACATTTTTTTTAGTTAAAATGTTGTCAGTAGCTGGCACTGGCCTCCTCACTTCCGATTTGTTTTTAACCAGCAGTTTTACACATTTTTCCTCCGGGGCTCAGAAGGAATATGTTAACACCTTCCGCCATGACTCTAATTAGGTCAACTCACTGCCGGTAGAAAAGGATATCCTCAGTGTAACTATCCTGTTCCAACTCACTCATTTGCTCCCTTCCTTATTCATTTATAGTTAGCTTATTCACGATTCATTCATCACACTGTCACTGGGCCTGCTTTGCACACTGTGCTGATTACTTCAGAGGAGGCAGATGTCTTTGAGCCACAATCTCCACATCAAAAATTTTAAAATGGGCAAGTCCTTCGAGGCCTTTCCCACTGTGGGAGCTTTTCTGTCCTCTTAATAAATCTTGCTTTTTAAAAAAATAAAAAACATTAGAAGAGACAAGCATGTGAACATCTATGTACGTCTCTAGAATTTTTTTTTTTTTAATGCTGTAATAGAGAGATCGTCTTTGGGTGGGAAGAAGGACCACCCATGGCAGGAAACTTGTGCCTGCTTTGTGAAGGATCTTCAAATCATTGTAGCAGTGTGAGCAGACATTCGTGATCCAAGGCGGGGCACCCACTTCTTCTCCACTGCAATGGAGGAGAATGCATGAGCATTCTCTTTGCTCCACGGTCGCACCAACATCTGTTGTTGACTTTCTAATAATAGTAACGCTGACTGGTGTGAGGTGTTATCTCATTGTGGTTTTAATTTCTCTGATGATTAGTGATGGTGAGTATTTTTTTATGTTTGTGGGCTGCTTGCGTGTCTTCTTTTGAAAAGTGTCTAGAATAGACAAATTGACAAATGGAACAGAATAGAGAACTCAGAAATAAAATTACATTCCTACAAACAAGTGATCTTTGACAAAACTGACAAAAATAAACAATGGGGATAGGACACCCTGTTCAGCATGTGGTACTGGAAAAATTGGCTGGCCATATGCAAAAGAATGAAACTGGGCTCCCATCTTTCACCTTATACAAAAATTAACTCAAGATGGATCAAACACTGAAATTTTAAAAATCCTTTAAGAAAATCTAGGAAACACTCTTCTGGACATTGGCCTAGGCAGAGAATTTATGGCAAAGACCCCATAAGCATTTGCAACAAAAACTAAAAGGTAAATGGGAGTTAATTAAACTAAAAACCCTCTGCACAGCAAAAGAAATAATCAACGGAGTGTAAAGAAAACCTACTGAGAGAAAATATTTACAAATTAAACCTCAGACAAAAAACTAATATCCAGAACACACACACACACACACACACACACACACACACACACACACACACACACACACACACATATTGTTA
>NW_007145608.1:72540-144590 GCF_000164805.1 Carlito syrichta
AACCCCAAAAAGACACTATCAGGCTGTACCTGTATAAAAATGGTTGACATCCATGTTAGAACCATTGCTGCAGAAGTGACTGGAGTAAGAAATGGGACTGAGAAGAGCTGAAATGATGCATACAAGTTGTCAGCTCCAAACCATGGCTCTCTGTGGCCTCATTGTGAAGCAGTGGTCAGTGCATAACTTGCATTGCCTCACACATTTTTCCTTGTTTTACTTATCTTTTCCCTCTCCCTCTCCTTCACTCTTCTGGGCTTGCATATCCACAATAAAGTGTTAGCACTTTAATTCTTGCCTCAGACTCTGATTTTTAAAAAGACTCATTATAAGACAAGGCACACACACACACACACACACACACACACACACACACACACACATACACAAAGTGGGCAAAGAACATGAAAAGATAAGAATTCTAATAGGAAAGTGCTGGAGTGAAGATTGACCCCCCAAAATAAATTAATGTAAAGTTATTATTTTTTAAAGCTACTGAATAATTTTTTAAAGATATCAAACAGTAATACATTTAAACTATGAGATCTCCTGGAGTTTACAGAAAAAGAAATACCACAAATGCAGGGTGGAAAATTGGTAATAGTAAGCTATTAGAAATTGTCTAAATATAAACAAAGTCCAATGAATCACCAATAATTCAAGTAATTTAAAACAAACGGATAAAAAACAAGTGTGCTAACAAATATTGTTCAAGATATAGGAGATATAAAAACCTAAGCAAAATGTAAACAAAAAAACTAAGTAAAACAAAAGCTTCAATAGAAGTTAATTCAAATTTATTTTTTTCTTCTTTGAGTTGCTAATGCTGAGATCCTAAGGAGCAACATCATTATATTAGAGATATGGTAAGAAATTCCAGACATCTTTTGAGTTTAAAAAGTATGTACAAGTCAATAAGTATTTTGTGATTTATATGTTAATATTAGATACATATTTTTAGGCCATCCTCTCTCTCTTTTATTTTTTTGGATCAGAGTCTCACAATAGGCTGGAGTACAGTGGCACACTCACGGCCACCACAGCCATGACATGCCGGGCTCAGGTGATCCTTCTGCCTCACCCTTCCAAGTGGCTGGAACTACAGGCACGCACCACCACACCCAGCTATTTATTTATTTATTTTTCTTTTTAATAACTTTAAATTTTTTTATTTTAAATATGTGGGGTCCAATTCAGGGTTAGGTATACAAATATTCATTGTGCAGGTCGCCTTATTGATGAGGTGTGTCCCCCCCCTCCTTCCCCAGGCAGACTCCCACTACTGCCAATCGCTTCCCTGGCCCCCTCCAGGCAGTTTCCCACTACTGTCAATCCTTTTCTTGTAGTATTACAATAATTGTTCAAGGTCCACTTATGAGTGAGAACATGTGATACTCAGTTCTTTGTTTCTGTGAAAGATCACTCAGTATTATAAACTCTAAGTCCATCCAGGTTGCTATGAAGTTCATAATTTTGTTCTTTATGGCTGCGTGATATTCCATCATGTATATGTACCACATTTTTTAAAATCCAGTCCTCTTTTGATGGACAGCATGATTGGTTCCATGATCTTGCTAATGTGAACAATGCTGCAATAAACATATGTGTGCAGGGATCTTTTTTATACAGTGTTTTGAGTTCTTCCAGGTATACGCCCAGTAGGGGGATCACGGGGTCGTATGGAAGGTCAATCTTTAGATCTTTTAGGAATCACCACCACACTGATTTCCACAGAGGCTGAACCAGTTTGCACTCCCACCAACAGTGTAGAAGTGGTCCCTTTCCATCACATCCTCTCTAGCATCTGTTGTTTTTTGAGTTGATGATGGCCATTCTGACCGAATGTAGTTTGAATTTGCATGTCTTTGATGACTAGTGAGGTTGAGCATTTTTTCATGTATTTGCTGGCTGCTCATATGTCTTCTTTTGAGAGCTGTCTATTCATATCTTTTACCCACTTTGTAATGGGGCTGTTTGCTTTTTTCTTTTCAGCACGTTTGAGTTCCCTATAGATCCTAGATAGACTTTTGTCAGACATACAGTTGGCAAATATTTTTTCCCAGTCTGTGGGCTCTTTCTTAGCTCTCTTGATGATTTCTTTGGTTTTGCAAAAGTTTGTCAGTTTGATGAGGTCCCATTTGTCTATCTTATCTCTTATGGCATGGGCACCTGGGGTTTTGATCAGGAATTGGTTGCCAGTTCTAATTTCCATAAGAGTGTCTCCTGTATTTTCTAAGGTTCTTATAGTTTGAGCTTTTACGTTTAGGTCTTTGATCCATTTAGAGTTGATTTTTGTGTATGATGATAGGTAGAGATCTTATTTTAGTCTTGTGCATGTAGTCAGTTTTTCCAGCACCATTTACTGAATAGGTTCTCCTCTAGCCAGTGGATGGTGGTGGAGGCTTTGTCGAAGATGAGTTGTTTGAGAAATTGAGATTTTGCTTCTGAAATCTCTATCCTGTTCCATTGGTCTATATGCCTGTTCTTGTACGAATACCAGGCTGTCTTGATTATTGCAGTTTTATAATAAGAGTTCAAAGTCTTGGAGTGTGATACTTCCTACTTTGTTTTTGTTTGTTTGTTTGTTTCTACTGAGGTTTGTTTTGACGATTCCTGGTTGTTTATATTTCCATATGAATTTCTGTATTGTGTTTCCAGATCTGGGAATAATGCTGCTGGTAATTCAATGGGTATTGCATTAAATCTGTAGATTGCCTTGGGTAGGATGGACATCTTAAGCTAAGTCTCAGGGTATAAAATCAATGTGCAAAAACAGTTGTGTTTCTATACACCAACAGTAAATGAACAGAAACTCAAATAAAAAGCACAATCCCATCCACAATAGCCAGAAAAAAGTCAAATACCTTGACATCTTCCTAACCAGAGATGGGAAAGACCTTTACAATGAAAATTACAAAATACTGCTCAAAGAAATCAAAGATGACATGAACACATGGAAAAATATTTCATGCTCATGGTTTGGAAGAATTTTTTTATTTATTGTAGAGACAAGATCTTTCCAAGTTGCCCAGTTCTTGAACACTTTGACTCAAGCAATCCTCTCACCTCAGGCTCCCAAAGTGCTGGGATTACAAGTGTGAGCTGCCATGCCTGGCAGCCTCTCTTTTATATTTGTATTTTAGAGGAGAAAATAGAAATGAAGACTAAAGGTTAAAGTTTACTTAGGTATTGAAAAAATAAGCACACAAATGAAAAAGCAAAAAAAATCTGTCATCAAGAAATATGGAAAAAAATAAAAAAGTATGTTTATTCCAAGAACCATGACAGCAAATATTTTAAAATAAGTTTTGACACATATTAGTTGGGAGTTCTGGCAGTAATTAACAGGACGATCTTAAAGTTTTTCTCTACAAAATGAGAGTTGAGCCAAATGTCTTGAAAAGCATTTCCAAGTCTTTCCCACTCCACTATTTTACTTTTGTACAATCATTGACCTACATGTTTGTTTAATGTCTCTTTAAAAATGCTCTCATGGACATTACAATGAGACACAGACGTAGTTAGATTTTGTATCCCATCCCATACATTCACCCACTTGCCTCTGCCCCAGATTTTCTAGTTGTTTCCTTGTATCACCATTAAGGATTGCTAGCTACTCCCCAGGTGTTCCTATGCTTTCTAAATTTTAGCCTTTCTACTGCCCATAGTAAATGAAAAAAGTAGGCAAATTGCTCAAAGTGCTTCTCAGTGGGAGGATTTCATCTGTTACTGTCTTTCCAGACCATTCCTTAGTGAGGCTGCCATGCAGCCGTCAGTGTCTACTTTTAGTTTGTACCCACATACCAAACAGATCTATCTGTGACCCAAAATGTTTGGACCATTTCCTGTCTGGCAATTCTTTGTGAGTGACTCTCCAGCTATGGCTATGCATAGAAAGATAAAGAGGTTGTTTTATGCATAAAGAGGCTGTTTAGAGGAGCGGAACAAGATGGTGACGGCATAGGTGAACTGGTGAGATTCTCTGAACATGAGTTCCCAAAAAGGCTATTACTTCTCTTCCCCCATCCCCCAGCCCTCCACCAGCCACACTGGTGCCAGGCCCAGGGACCTTTGGTCCCACACAGGGCCAGATATTGCAGCCCCTGCTGCTGCTGTTCCACTGCATGTGTGGGAGTCTCAGGTCCCAGCCCCCTCCAGCACCCTTCCCGGCTGCATCATCTCCAGTCAGGCACCCAGCACCAAGGCACCGGTCAACAGGGAGGCTCTGGGCGACCGCCCCTTAGAGACACCGGTCCCATTCCTGGCTAAAGTACCCTGTGGGGGGCCCAGGGCCATTCTCGCCACTCACCGCCTGCCCTTTGGAGTTTTGGAGTTCTGGAATTCTGGGCCTACCCTGGCTGAGGCACTCAGTGTGAGACCCCAAGCTGGGGGACCCAGACAAGCAGAGAAAAACAGATCTGCTTAAACTGCTCACCATTCTCCAGGCAGAGACTTCCATTGCCCCGCCCACCTATCAACAAACTTTACCTCAGTTCCTAAGACAACGGCGTGAAACAGGAGACAAAGCCCAACCCCGATGCTGCAACAAAAAATAAAAGGGAGAGGCTAGAATTGGAGATCAGAGAAGTGATTTTAGTCTGATCGCTTATTTTGACTTATGATTTTATCATTGTAACTGTTGGTTTTGATCACAGTTGTTGTTTACCTTCTGACTTACACTGTTTCTTGATTGTATTGGCTTGTCTTTGTGTAGATATCAGTACTCTTTAGGGAATCTTTCTTATGTGTCTTTCTTCACTTCTTCCTGGCCTTGTGTCTCTTTCTCACCTGATAGTTGGTATGTATATCTGTTTTCCCTCTTGCTCTTCTCTCTTTCTAACTCCTTATTGACCCCCCCTTCCTCCATTATTTTCCTCTTTTATACCCCTCTTTGTAATCTAGGGACCAAGACTACATACTGCTGAATAGACAGATTGTAAGGCAGAGGGAAATAGGTTCCAATGTGCTCATACACCTGTTTGTGGATACTAGAATCAGCATTCTGAACCACAGCTTCCCTCCCAATTAAACCTCAAAACTGCAAAAAGTACAGATTGCAGCCTATGCTCCAACCTGGAAAGTAAACAAAGCCAGAAGACCCTCATAAGGAAGAAC
This sequence comes from Carlito syrichta, assembly GCF_000164805.1. Lineage (NCBI taxonomy): Eukaryota > Metazoa > Chordata > Mammalia > Primates > Tarsiidae > Carlito > Carlito syrichta. The sequence continues at coordinate 77,656 of NW_007145608.1, forward strand.
AGGGCATTGCAGAAGAGAAATAAAAGCAACCCCACCTTCCCTCAAAAACAGAATTGAAGAAGGGGAGGGAAAGGGGGAGAGAGAGAAAAATCTTCAGAAAAGAAGAAAAACCAAAAGAAGAGTATGGGCCTCTCTCAGACCCCTGGGAGGGCAGACACTGAGAAAACTGACTTCGGAATACAAACAATGAAAAGCCCCCAGAATAAAGGGTCTCAAACTACAAACATAGATATGAAGACAATAATGGAGAGATTAAAAAGAATTGAGGAGACACAAGAATAAACTAGGAAGGAGCTGATATCTGAGATAACAGTAATAAAGAATACTGTGAATGAAATAAATAACAAACTGATAAGCATGGAAAGCAGAATTACCCAAGCAGAAGAAATAATCTCAGAGCTTGAGGATGAAAATATAGAAATAACTCAAACTCTCAAGAACACAGAAAACAAGCTCAAAAAGACAGAACAAAACCTTCAAGAGATGAGTGATTACCTCAAGAGGCCTAACCTAAGAGTAATCAGACACCCTGAGGCAGAAAGAGAGACAGAGACCACATTGGAACAAACTTTTCATGAGATCATTCAAGAAAACTTCCCTTATCTAATCAGTGATGCAAAAATTCAAACACAAGAGATTCAGAGAACCCCAGCAAGACAACAAATGAGAAGACCAACTCCTAGACACAATAATTTGCCTAAACAAAGTAGACATAAAAGAAAAAATCCTAAAGGCAGCAAGAGAAAAAGGTCAGATCACCTACCATGGAAGACCAATCAGAATAGCAGCAGATTTATCTACAGAAACCCTGCAGGCTAGGAGAGCCTGGAGCCCTATCTTCAAAGTCCTAAAAGATAAACAATTTCAACCAAGAATAATCTACCAGGCCAAGCTAAGCTTCTTCAGTAAGGGAGAATTAAAATCTTTCCCAGATATCCAATCCCTAAGAACTTATGCTGCCACCAAACCATCTCTACATGAAACCCTTAAGAAAGTACTAAACACAGAAGAAAAGGAAAAAAGAACAACATTCTTCACAAGAGTACAGGGAAAAGAATAAAATATACATGAACCAATCCCAAAACCAAAAGAAAGACAAAAAAGAAAAAGAAAAAAACAAGTGGAAGAACAACAACTCAATAAGAACTCTATGATAGGGACGAGCTCTCACATTTCAATAATTAGCCTGAATGTGAATGGACTAAACGCACCACTGAAAAGACATAGAATGGCAAAATGGATAAAATATCACCAGGCAACAATATACTGCCTTCAAGAGACCCATCTCACTAGAAAGGACATACACAGACTCAAAGTAAGAGTATGGGAAACAAATTTTCAGGTGAAGGAACACAAAAGAGAGGAGTCGTGATCCTAATTTCAGACAAAATATCATTTAAGTTATCAAAAATTTACAAAGATACAGAGGGCCACTACATAATGATAAAAGGTTCACTCCATCAACAAAAAATATCTATCCTAAACATATATGCACCCAACATAGGTGTGCCAACTTTCATAAAGCAACTTCTAGGAAAACTAAAGAAAGATATTTACTCTAACACCATCATAACTGGGGACTTTAATACCCCACTCACTACCCTAAACAGATCATCAGGACAAAAAATCAGCAAGGAGATCCGGAATCTCAATGAGACTCTGGACCAAATGGACTTAATCGATACCTACAGAACACTCCATCCAAAGACCACAGAATACACATTCTACTCATCACCGCATGGAACATATTCTAAGATCGACCACATAATTGGACATAAATCAAGCATAAGCAAATTTAAAAGGACTGAAATTCTACCATGCACCTTCTTGGACCACAGTGGAATAAAAATGAACATCGACACCAACAAGGTCCCCCCAAAACCCACAAAGACATGGACACTAAACAGCATGATGCTAAACAACTCCTGGATCAATGATGAAATCAAAACAGAGATTAAAAGATACCTGGAAACAAATAAAAATGAAGAAACATCTTACCAAAATCTCTGGGACGCCATGAAAGCTGTAGTAAGAGGGGAATTTGTATCCCTACAAATACACATGAAGAAAATGGAAGGAACACAAATTAACAACCTAACAAGCCACCTAAAGAAGCTGGAAAAGCAAGACCACAAAAGCCCTAATTTCAGCAGAAGAATCCAGATCACCAAAATAAAAGCCAGAATCCAGGACATAGAAGACAAAAAGATAATACAAGAAATCAATGAAACAAAAAACTGGTTTTTCAAAAGAATAAACAAGATCGATGGTCCCCTAGCTAGACTGACCAAGAAAAAATGAGAAAAAACCAAATAAGCACAATCAGAAACACAAAAGATGAAGTCACATCTGACCCCGAAGAAACACAAAAGATCATTAGAGACTACTACGTACACTTGTATGGAAACAAACTTGAAAACCTTAAGGAAATGGAGTACTTTCTGACATTACACAACCTACCTAGGTTGGAACAAGAAGAAATTGAGACCCTAAATAGACCAATAACAATCAAAGAAATTGACTACGTAATAAGAAAACTTTCTACAAAAAAAAAAGTCCTGGTCCAGATGGATTTCCAGCAGAATTCTACAAGACATTTAAGGAGGAACTGATACAAATCCCACTGAAGGTATTCCAGGCAATTGAAAAAGATGGAACTCTCCCCAAATCATTTTATGAAGCCAACATCACATTGATACCCAAGCCAGGTAAAGATCCAACAAAGAAAGAGAACTACAGGCAAATATCTTTGATGAATATAGATGCTAAAATTCTCAAAAAGATCCTAGCAAACCGAATTCAGCAATACATCTCAAAAATCATCCATCATGACCTAGTAGGCTTCATTCCTGGGATGCAAGGCTGGTTCAACATTCGTAAAACCAGAAATGTAACTAAATACATCAACAGATGTCAAAACAAAAACCACATAATTATATCATTAGATGCAGAAAAAGCTTTTGATAAAATTCAGCACCCCTTCTTGATAAAAACCCTTGAACATCTAGGCATACGGGGAACATACCTCAAAATAGTAAAAGCCACCTACAAGAAACCCACAGCCAGCATACTCCTAAATGGAAACAAATTGGAACCATTTCCCCTGAAAACTGGAACAAGACAAGGATGTCCACTCTTACCCCTCCTGTTCAACATAGTATTGGAAGTCCTGGCTAGAGCAATCAGGGAAGAGGAGGCAATCAGGGGTATCCAAATAGGAAAAGAGGAAGTCAAGTTATCGCTCTTTGCAGATGACATGATTGTGTACCTTGAAAACCCAAGAGAATCTGTCAAAAACCTCCTTACACTGAGAAAGGCCTTTGTCAAAGTCTCAGGATACAAAATAAATGTACAAAAGACAATCGCATTTCTCTACACCAATGATAAACAAACAGAAACCCAATTAAAAAACACAATTCCATTCACAATAGCCACAAAAAAAATGAAGTACCTTGGCATCTTCCTAACCAGAAATGTGAAAGACCTTTACAATGAAAACTACAAAACACTGCTCAAAGAAATCAAAGATGTCCGGACCAGCTGGGGTTATTGGGGTACCTGAAAGAGGGAGTGGAGACGTGAAAGGAATACAAGACTCCTTTAGCTGCAAATGGAGGGCACCAGGGCTAGTCCCCTAGTGGCCCCGTTTCTCTTTATTCCAAAGTTTATATACAAGCACAATACGACCAGGCATTCAAACTTCCCCAATCTTCAACATTAAACTTCCCCTCTATCAAGAAGTGTCTGTACCCAGACTCAGACTATTCTGCCAACATTTCATATTAGTTTTGTCCTTGGCCCGCACTTTCTGTACTTTGAAAGACACATACTATTCTTATCTGGACTCTGCTTTTCTAGGTAGACAGTTTCATGCTTTAACTATTTAGTCCCCGACATTTCCCCCTTCTTTATTTATTTTTGTGGCATAAGGTTATCTTGGCTCCTGTCTTAGGTTGTTCTCGCTTCACCTTGGTTGTTACCCGTCATCGGCCTGTTCCCCCTCTACGCAGGGAATGCCTGTCTTAGGTTCATACCAGGTGGCTGGAATCTTACCTGTCACTGAATACCAAGACTTCTTCTTACACCACATGTTCTATGGGGCGTGGGTCTTGTTGTAGGTTTATCATATGCAAATCTCTTTGCACCGTTATTATAGAGGTCCAGATAGATCTTATAATGCATGGTCCAAGACAAAACAATAACAGGCCAACAATGCTTATTGCAATTATTGGGGTCAGCCATTTCCATAATGCCTGAGTTGGAGATCCAATAAGGTTTTGAATTTTATCGAATATGTCTTTAGCCATATCCATAGGAAGCACATCTATTTGTGCTTGACTTAATGCCAATATTTCTTCGTGAAGTTTTTGTAGATCTAAGGATTCATTGCTACTCTCCCATAATCCTTCTAAATGGTGTTTTACTTACTACCAGTGACTGGAATTGCCCTGGTAAGTTTTGTTAGTTACACAAATCCATTTATACTCTGCATGGCATTTGATTCTGCTATGGGTGTACACAGTGTCTACACGGTCCCCTAAATTGATAACAGCTTCATACAATAATTGTAACTTTTGTTCCATTTTTAAATCTGTCTTTTCCTGAGTTCCCATCATCTGGGCAACGTTACCAGTAAGGTTGTTAACGAAATTAGCAGATTGTATGGACCTTGTGAGGCTTGCAGCTGCAGCTGCTGTAGATGTAATCATGGTTATCAAAGCCAATATACCTAAAACTATTAACCCTACACCCCTTTTTGTACAGATAACATGTTTCTTAAATGTTGTAATACACTGTACCCTTTGTCTTCATACCAAGGGATAGTATTATTCACAGGTAAAAACACAAAAGGGGGTTGATGAACCAATACTACCATAATGTGCTCATCAGTTAAACAATGTAAACAGTTAGTCAAATTACAATTTGTACAATTGATAATAGAAGTCGTATTGTAGTCTGGATTAGGGGTAATGTTAAACGCACCAGAAGTCACATTGCCTATTAAAAACAAATTAACTGATGTAAGACAAATAGAAGTTCTGTTACATTCTGTGGTATTACCAACAGTGCCATTCAATCTTTGTATAGCCTGGTCAAATTTCTGAGAGGCAAGGTTGGAGATGTTATAACATCCTTTAATTCCGGCATCAGTTTTCTCCTTTTGGAAGCAGAATGGAATCCCACGACCCATCCCTGTAAAATTCCAAGATTTCCAGTCTGAGGTGACATTATGACTGAATAGCACATCTTTGTTCATATTGGTGATGTGCAGCAATGGTGGTTCCAGAACATAGGCCCAATGGACGGCTGCATCAACGGTCTCCAGGGTCATCACTATGGTAATTGTCGCACTGACGCACCAAACGCTCAGGAAGCCAATGCGCCCCATCATCATCCTGCGAGAAAACACAAACATGTCCTCGTCCCCATATTAATACGGGGTCAGGACCCTTCCATAGACCAGTAAGTGGATCTTTCCATTTTACCTGAGCATAAAAGCTGCTAGTTGTGGGGAACCATAGGCGATCAGCTGCTGTGGCCCCATGTGCATCCGCATTTAAAAAATTTAAAGTAAATAATGCATGGTTTAATATATTTTGTGGTGTGAAGGGGTACAATTCCCCCTTCTTTGTTTTTTGAATTTGCAGCTTCAATGTGCCATGAGCTCTTTCCACAATACCTTGCCCCTGAGGGTTGTAGGGGATCCCAGTTAAATGTGTAATGCGTAGCTGCATGCAAAACTGCTGAAAACGCACACTAGTGTAAGCTGTGGCATTATCGGTTTTAATAGTATGAGGAAGTCCTAAAACAGCAAAGCAGTGAAGATAATGGGCAATTACAGAAGAAGTGTTTTCTTTGGCAGCTGCAGTGGCCATAATAAACCCAGAAAACGTATTGACAGTAGAGTGGACAAATTTTAATTTTCCAAATGAGGGCACGTGGGTGACATCCATTTGCCATATCTGTCCTGGGACAAGGCCCCTAGGGTTCACCCAAGGTGAGATACAGGCAAATGTTGTAAACAAGATGGGCAATCTTAACTATAAGGCGAGCTGCTTCTCTTGGAATGCGGAATGCTTTACACAATCCAGCACTGTTCTGATGATGGATGGCATGGGAAGCCTGAGCAGCCTCTAAAAGAGCTGGATAAGTTTGAAGTAAACTGTTATCTGCCATGGCATTACCCATGCTAAGGGGACCAGGCAAAGGTGAATGAGCTCGTATATGAGAGATGTAACATGGAACAATTCTATGGCGTATTTCAGTTTGCAGTTCCAAAAACAATTATTGTATCACAGAATTTGATGTAGAAATAGCACCGGTTGTTTCCAAAATTCGAACAGCATGAGCTATGTATTTACTGTCTGTATATAAATTAAAAGGAATATCATTATAATCATGAAATACTTGTAAAACTGCTCGAAGGTCTACGACCTGAGCCGAAGCAGGTGGGGAATCATAAACAGTAGAAAGCTCATTTTCTACCACTGCATATTTTCCTGATGGAGAACCGTCAGTAAAGAAAACTCTGGCCCCTTGAATAGGATGGGGCCAAACAATAACGGGCAAAACAAAAGGATGTAGTTTAAAAAATTATAATAATTTGTGTTGAGGGTAATGATGTATAAACTGTCCGGTATAACCGGCTAAAGCTATGGCCCAGGGCATAGAATTTTGCATAAGCATATCCACTTGCTGTGCCATAAGAGGCAAACAGATAGATGTAGGCTCCTTTCCAAATAATAGGCGGCTTTTCACACGAGAGACGTGTATTGTTTGAGCCAGAGCCTCATCATATGGCAGTAAAACCTTATGGGGGTTTATGGAAGTATGTATCCAATATAAGGGGCTGTCCTGCCATAAGATGGCGGTAGGGGTGATGGCTGTAGGGAATATATATGCAACCCATGGATGTTCATAATTTATAAATTTGCGCTGTTGACTATGAATGGCTGTTTCTACTTTGGACAATGCCTGTCTAGCTTGAGGAGTAATCACCCCCCGGGGAGAGGAAGGATTGCTTTCCCCTTTCAAAATGTCAAATAGTGGTTTTAATTCACCTGTAGTAATGTTAAGGGAGGGATGGAGCCAATTTATATCTCCCAACATTTTTTGAAAATCATTCAAGGTTTTCAGTTTGTCCTGATTTGAATTTTTTGTGGCTTAATCTCTCAATTTAGTAAGTAGTGTCCCAAATAAGTATAAGGCACACGAGTTTGCACCTTTTCTGGAGCAATGAACAAACCTGTGCTTTCTAAAGCTTTCTCCAAGTCTCGATAAGCTTTCAAAAGCTGTACTTGATTTTGTGATGCTAAAAGAATGTCATCCATATAATGGACAATATAAATGTGTGGATATAATTGCCTTATAGGCCATAATATATGTGAAACAAATTTTTGGCACAAAGTTGGGCTATTTGCCATGCCTTGAGGAAGAACCTTCCCTTGATAATGTTGCATGGGCTCAGTTAAATTTATAGATGGTACACTAAAAGCGAATCTTTTAGAGTTTCCTGGATATAGGGGAATAGAATAAAAACAATCTTTCAAATCCATGACAATAACATGGGAAGAATCAGGTATGGCACTAGGGTCAGGAAGCCCTGGTTGTAAGGCTCCCATAGTCTCCATGGTTTCGTTTACCTCTCTGAGATCTTGTAAAAGTCTCCATTTTCCTGACTTTTTCTTTATGACAAATATAGGAGAATTCCATGGTGAAGTAGAAGGCTCAATATGACCTGCCTCAAGCTGTTCCTGCACTAACAACTGGGCCGCCTTAATTTTATCAGAAGTTAAGGGCCATTGATCAACCCATATAGGTTTTGAAGATAGCCAAACAATTGGATCTGCATGGTGTGCAGAAGGATCAAGGGCCCGTGCTAAAAACACCCTATACCTGTTTTATCATTTTTAATGCTAGTAGGAATAGGCTGTTTAATGCCTTGATTGTCGTGTTCCAATCCTTGAGAAGGGAATAGTCCCTGATCCATTAATTGAGAAGTAACATGAGGATTAGAACTATGTAAATAAACTCCCATTTATTTCATTACATCACGCCCCCATAGATTAGTGGGCAAATTGGGAACTACATATGGTTGGAATATACCTGTGTGCCCTTCAGGATCAGTTCAATAGAGGTGATTACTGCTTATTTTTGAATTGGTAGTTTGTCCTATACCTTTTAATTGCATCATAGCCTCATGTATTGGCCAAGCTGGTGGCCAGAAACAGGATGAAATAACTGAGACATCAGCCCCAGTGTCAAGCAGTCCTTGAAATTCTTTACCATTAATAGTTAATGTTAGAGTGGGTCGTTGCTTCCCCACTTCCTGCACCCAATAGGCATCAGAAGAACCGAAGCCCGAATCATTTCAGACAGGCTTTTTGAATGGCATGTGAAGTAGAGACTAAGGGTAACAAGATTAATTGGGCTATTCATTGACCTGCATCAATGACTATTGGTTTCATATTGGCCTGAGTCATGATTTTTATTTCTCCTGTATAATCATGGTCTATAACACCAGGAAAAACAGTGAGTCCTTTCATAGTGGAGCTGCTTCTCCCTAGAATAAGTCCCATGGATCCAGCAGGTAATGGACCCCAAATTCCCGTAGGTAAGGCCTGTGGTCCCATTTCAGGGTTTAGTACTGTGTAGGTGGAGGCACTGAGGTCCAATCCTGCACTTCCTGGTGTTGCTCTTCGGAGGGAACAAATGGATTTGTGGGTGCTGGTGCTGTAGCCATCGCCCCGTATATTTGTCTCGGGGCCCGAGGCTGGCCCCGGCTGTCGTTTCCCGACTGTCTGATAGGATTACCGGCAATATCGGTCTTTGACCGGCAGTCATTTGCCCAATGTTTTCCCCTTTTACATTTCGGGCAAATACCAGGAGTCCCTCTCTGCACTGTGTTTTTCCTCACAATATTTGGACAAGCTTTTACCATGTGTCCAGATTGGCCACAGCCGAAGCATTTCCCAAGCCTTTGCTTGGCATTTTTACTAACCAGATGTCTGACGGATGTCCCCTGTAATGCAGCAGCCATTGCTAGTCCTTGGGAATACCCAGGGCCAATATCAACACAAAGACGGATATAGCCTTGTAAGTCAGTCTTTTTTCTGTAAGGTCTAATAGCGGCCTGGCAGGCAGAGTTAGCGTTTTCATATGCTAGCTGTTTCACTACCAGCATACCAGCATTCGCATCTCCAAGAATACGACCTGCAGCCTGAAGCAATCGTGACACAAAATCCTGATATGGCTCATCAGGTCCCTGACAAACTTTTGATAAACTCTCTGTTCCTCTCGTCCCAGTTGGCAAAGCTCCCCAAGCTCCCTTAGGAGCTGCTGTGATTTGTGCATAAGTCCCTGGATGATAAACATTCTGTTGGTCCTGTGCTTCATAAAAACCCCTTCTCCAACTAACATGTCAAAAGGCCATTGAATATTTTGTTGAGCATTGATAACCGCAGTATGCTTGGCTCTTTCATAATAATCAGCTTTCCAAAGTAAGTAGTCTCCCCCTGACAAGCAAGCCCTGGCCAACATTTTCCAGTCATTGGGAGACATAGGATGTTGGCTAGCTGTTTGAAGTACTGTCACTGTGAATGGAGCTGTTGGACCATACTGCGAGCAGGCGGTTTTCAATTCCTTTACAATTTTAAATTCCGCCGGCCTGTGCACCCTGACTATATCATCTTGTGCATCTCTTTCTTCAAACACTGGGAACATATTCTCAAATCCTGTGGTATCAGGCCCTTGCTGTGCTGCCTGTACTATGACTTCTGATAAATTCTTTATGACAGGGGCCACCACTGCAGATGGAGGTGGAGGCGGATCAAGTCCTGCAGTGACACTAGGCGGAGGTGGAGGCCACATCTCGGGAGAAGCCGTTGGCTGAATAGGAGCTATGGTCCCGGGTGGAAAGCCGTCTTCTAACCTTTTACATACTTGCAATAAGTCCCTCACTTGAGTTGTCAAATCTCTCATCTGCTCAGTGATTTCAGTAAGGCCATTATTGGGTTTTGAAATTACTGGGAAGGTTAAAGAGGGATATTTTTCCTCATGATATTTTAAAGCCTCTTCCTCCAAATCTTCTTCATCAGATTGAGGCAGGGAGGTATTAGATGCCTCAGTGACAACTGGGTTATCCTCGGGTTTATGACTGGGTTGAGAAGATTTTACATTTTCACTAAACTTTGTAAGCTCAGACCGAGGATCAAGACAATCCCTAACTGAATTCCATAAGCTAAATATTTCTACCGGGACTTTTGAAGGCCCATGAGTAGTATAATAAGCCTGTAATTTTTCCCCAACCTTCTGCCAAGTTTCACTATTCACGATTCCCTCTTCAGGGAACCAAGGACACACTTCAGTTATAAAAGCTAAAAATTTATCAAGTTGAGGTTTCCCTACTTTTAATGTTCCAAAATGTTATGAAACAAAATTGTTGAAAATAATGTGTTCTGGTAGTTAGATGTTTGTAAGAAAATTATGAGAGAAATAGAAGTTCATAAAGAAAAGCTAATGTAAATGTTCTATTTTAAGGTTACCAAGTTCATGCATTGTTATATAGTATTTATTTTTACCTTTCAAATTCCCAAGGTATTTGATAGCCTTGCCTGCATTTTTTAGAAACAAACTTTATATTAACAGGAAGCTATAAATTATACCTTTTAAAATGATTTAAGCGTATAATTAAAAAATTTTAGGTATTGATGCAACATGTGTTTAGATATTTAGTTTTTCAAAATTATTTCAGTGTTTATCAATTATCTATTGCTATATAACAAATCACTTTTAATATAGTAACATAAAATAATAATTTCTTTACATTTGTGAATTCTGTGGGTCAGGAATAAAAATAGCACATAGCAAAACACAAAACAAAGCAAACAGACAAAAATTTGTCTTTGAGGCCTTAGATGAGAAGACCCAAGGGCTGAGGTAACTTAATGGAGGACTACTGGATGAATATGATTGTATCTTTACTTACATGTGAGGCTGTCAATGGTGGCTATATCTTAAATTAATGGCTTAAAACAACATATATTTATTATTGTGGTTTCCGCGAATTAGAATTCTAGCAATATTTGCAGGGCTTTCACCACAGAGTCTCATACAACTGAAATCAATGAGTTAGCTGGCTATATCTTCATCCTCAGGCTCTATCATGAAAATAAGTGCTTCCAATTCCCCTCACGTTGTTGGCAGAATTAATTTCCCTGTGACTATGTAGGTGAGGTCTCCATCTCTTGCTAACTACTGGCTGTCATGTGCTCTTAGTTCCTAGAGGTTACAGTCAGGTCTTTGCCACAGGGCCCCTCCTCAGGTAGTTCACAGATTCACAGTGTGATTTTATTTTCTCATATATGTTATGTATATATGTATAATTTCACTTTTTAAATTTTTTAGATATAGGGTCTCTCTATGTTGCTTAGGCTGGCCTTGAATTCCTGAGCTCAAGCAATTATTTTGCCCCAGTCTCCTGAAGAGCTGGGACTACAGGCACACCCATTGTGCCCAGTCACTATGTGAACTTTTTTCTTCTTCAAGGCCAGCAGGAAAATCTCTCTACTTTAAATATCTTTACAGAAGTTCTGGACCCTCTTTCCAAAAACTCATCTAGTCACGTGGGATCCACCCAGGATAGCCTCCTTTTTGATGAACTCAAAATTAGCTAATTTGGTGTCTTAATCACACCAGCAAAATCACTTTACACAACTCATCTAAATCATATAGCACAACTCATCTAACTAGTCAAGGGAGTGGTTACCCTATCAAGTCATGCCTCAGAGAAGGGAATTACGTACAGCATGTAACTTAGGGAATGTAATCTTCCCACTACTGTCATCAGGTCACAAACATTTGTTTATCACCTTAATCGCCAATCTCTGCATCTTAATCAGATCCATGAAGCTAACTGCTGATTATTTTAGTTTTCAATGTCTCTCAATGTCACATTTGAGCAGTTGTAGTCATGTTGAGAAGCACTAGAAAATGTGCTTGTTTTCAATAATATTTTCACATTGACACTACAAGGTCATTAAAATTGTCTATTTTGTTAAGATCATTAAAACATGACTATTATGCCAGTGAGGGGTGATATGATTAAGCCAGCTATTTCAATGAGAGATAATGCCACAGATTTTTGCCAGGAGAACAGAGTGCTTTGAAAAATGAGAGCACAGAACAAACAAATTTTGATGAAGATCACAGGATTCCTAGATGTTGGAAACCCATAGACCCTAGGATAAAAGAGTGAACTGAAAAAAAAAAATACAAAGCATACATAGGTTTAAAACAGTGTTTCATTTGTCTAGAAAAAGCAGTATCAGCACAAAAAATGTAGTTATAATTTACTTAAAAATAATCCAGCATTGACAGTATGGTAGCTGTATACATAGATTAATTTTAATTCATACCCAAGGATAAGTCAATTGCATACTAAGTATCCCAATTAGAATACCACACTCTGAGGCCAGTCAAGAAACAAATGAAAGGCCCTAATTAAAGATGCATCGTCTGGAGGTTGCTTTGGCTTACATGCCAAATATCTATATCTGAATTTATGTTGAGAAATTCATGAATAAGTCTGAGAAATATCAAACAAGGTATTCATGAATTGAATTATTTTCAGAATGTGATTTGATTAGATGTATCATACAGGCACTTTCCCTCTTGCATGAATGGGGTACATTCACGCACGGGTGCCAGCCCAGAAGCCAGATTTTATGGTCCACCTTTGTAGCAGCTTTTGCCACCCAGAACTTTCTTATTTGTTATTGTCATTCACCATGTAACAGAAGATTATGCAGTCTGATCCAATCAGGGTGCTAACTAATGACGCCAAAAAAATATTATGGCAATAGTATTACTTCAGGTGCTAGTCAGAATGTTTAAAAGGAAAAAGAGAGGAAAGTTTACATTTACAGTAACATTAAGACCATTATTTTTGGTCCCTTTCTTAGATATGTTTTTGGTATGTGGCAGCCTTTGGTCTATGACTTACTTTTATTGTATCCTAACACCAGGTGGAAGGTCCTGATTTCTCACCTTCCTCTTATCTTAAAGGTTTTGAATAAACATTAAAAACAATCTGGCAATTATGAAAGATAAAATTGGCTTAGTGTAATTCACAAATGAGGTAAACAACAAGCAATCACCATGTACTCACTGTTTCTATTAGCATGTCTACAATGGAAAAGTTTGAACATGTGAAATAAATACTTACCAATGAACATTTATGTTGTTTCTAGTTTTTGACTTTTGCAGGTAAATTTTTATTTTTCTTGGGTGGAGTGGAAGAATATGACTATATGCTAGGTGTATGTTTAAGTTAAAACAAAACAACTGACAAGCTGTTTTCCAAGGTAGTTGTACAATTTCACATTCTCATCAGAAGTGTGTAGGCAAGTTCCAGCTTCTCTTCATCCCCACCAATACTTGGTATGACCAATTATGTAAGTGGAATCATGCGGTATTTATCTTTCTGCGAATGGCTTATTCCACTTAGCATAATGTCTTCAAGGTTCACGCGTGTGTTTTTATTTCATTATCTTAATCTGTTTGGGATGCTATAACAAAATGCCATAAGCTGGATAGTATATAAACAAGAGAAATTTTATCTCACATTTCTAGAAGTTAGAAAGTTCACACTAGCAGTTTTAATATCTAGAGACAGCTTGATTTTTAGTGTATGGATGGTGGTAGTTTACAGCTGTGTCCTCACATGATGGAGGGGTAAGGGATATCTTTGAGGTTTCTTTTATAAGGCACTAATCTCATTCATGAGGTTTTCATCCCATGACCTAATCACCTTTGAAAGGCTCCACCTCATTACAATTTCCTTGGAGGTTAGAATTCCAACAGATGAATTTTAAAGGGACATAAAAATTCAGTCTTTTGCCTCCCATTGAGTGGTGGTTCTGTGTCCTTTTTCTTTGAACCTGCCAATGATTAAAGAGAGAATGGCTGAAGTCATGCTATGTAATTTCCAAGGTTAAATCATAAAGAAGTTATGCACGTCTACCTTGCTTTCTTGGGATGCTCATAGTTGGAATCTAGCTGCCATCCTGAAGAAAAAGCTTGCAGACATGGAGTGACTAAATAGGGACCATATGTGTGCAAGTGTGGATGTTTGGGCAGACAGCCCAGCTGAAGTTCCAGCTGGCAGCAGCATTAACTGTTACACATTTGAGTAAAGTTGCCTTTGGGTGAAGCTAGCCCTTGGACATCAACTCACTCTTAGCTTTTGGTTCTTACTATCTGAGGATCCAGATATCACAGGGCATAGAAAAACCACCCCTAATGTGCCCTATCCAAATTCCTGACCCACAGAATCCATAAGCATAATAAGATGGCTGGGTTTTTTTTTATCACTAAGTCTTGGGGTGGTTTATTGTGATAGCAGTACATACTGGTTAGTACTAAAAGTTGAGTGGCAAGATAAAAATATTTAATATATGTGACACAGGCTTTGGGACTTGGAAGACTGTTGAGGAGATTGTGAGTCAAATGTGGAGGAAAGGAGATCATTGTTATGTAATGGCAAATGTTTCACAAAACTTTTTTTTTATTATAGCATGGAAAATAGAAAACATACCTCGTGAAACTGACGACCTAACTAAGATCACTAAGCAGTGTGAAAATCCATCTGACTTTCAGCTGTTTATGAGATGGGAGAGAAAAAAGATGAGCTAAGAAGTAACTTAAATAAAGAAGCCACGGTTTATTGAGTATGAAAATAGAAGCACTTCTCATTCTTAGATAGATCAAATAGACAAATATTCTCAAATTACAAAAGAGTCCTAGGCCAAATATCAAATCCAGAGTGGACCTCTAGAATTTTTTATTGAGATCTCTAAATGTCTAAAATGGTACCCCTAAAAACTTTCAAATAGTTCAAAGAACTTTCAATGATTTTAATGGATTGTAAATCCTCTTTGTTAAATAATAGGGACTTATAAGAATCTTAACTTTATGTCTTACAGGAAACTTAAGTTAGAGATGAATTTAACTAGGAGAAATTTATGATTGTTCTTGTTTTGTAATAAAGTTGATTATAACTTAATACATAAGATATCATAATGTTTTTTTAAAGAACCATATCTTCTTGGATTCATAGTGACAAAGATACTATAAAATCAAGAGATCTTTATATCCCCAAAATTATATAAGCAAAAAGCTAGCTGAGGAAATTACTCAGCTGTAAGCATGGTCTTCTTTTTGACAAAAAAAAAAAAAAATAGCTTAGATGTTAGAAAAAAATCCTGGAGAACTAAACCAAGAACCAGGGAGAGCAGCTCTAGCAGAATAGGACTGAGCTGTGGTCAACAAATTATCAATGTCTTCCTGGACAGACTGTAAAATGTCTATGAATCAGTAGCTGCTTTCTGCCTCTCACTTTTTCCCCCTTTTGACGGTAGAGTCTACAGTGTTTTCTCCAAACACATCATATCATTGTGTTTGTGTGTGGCGGGTTGGGGGGAGAATCATTGTCTATTTGGCTCACAGGTATTCAAATCAGGGAAGAGTAATCAAGGTGCTGTGCCTGAGAAATCACAATTGAGGATTGCCCTTCATCATAGAAAAAATATATATGACAGGACCCTAGGCTTCAAGCCAATCCCATAAATGGATGCGACTTAGGAACACTGGGGGAGAAGTGTATTTGCTTGTGGGAGATGTGTAAGTGTATTTGAATAAGGGAGAGAGATGAATTGTGTGCCAATAGGGAGGACTACGACAGATTGTAGTTCCAAAAGACAGCCATGCCAAACTATATCCCACCCAATATGCTATTCTTACAATGGGACTATGTCACTCTTCCTATGTTGGGCTGGATCTATATTCTACCACATGGAACTTGAAGAACTTTTGTGACTTCCTCAGTCAGTAGCATAGCACAGAGGAGTGACACTATGTGATTTTGGGGGATAGATTATAAAATTGTCATGCCCTCAGATTTTGCTTTTTGAGAAGACTTGTTTTTAGTTGCCATACTGCAAAGAAGTCCAACTAGCTGCTCAGAGAGACCACACAAACACAGTCACATGTAGATGATCTACTTGAAAATCTCCTGAAATTCAAGATATAGCCACCATTGACAGCCTCACAATGTAAGTAAAGATACAATCATATTCATCCAGTAGCCCTCCATTAAGTTACCTCAGCCCTTGGGTCTTCTCATCTAAGGCCTCAAAGACAAATTTTTGTCTGTTTGCTTTGTTTTGTGTTTTGCTATGTGCTATTTTTATTCCTGACCCACAGAATTCACAAATGTAAAGAAATTATTATTTTATGTTACTATATTAAAAGTGATTTGTTATATAGCAATAGATAATTGATAAACACTGAAATAATTTTGAAAAACTAAATATCTAAACACATGTAGCATCAATACCTAAAATTTTTTAATTATACGCTTAAATCATTTTAAAAGGTATAATTTATAGCTTCCTGTTAATATAAAGTTTGTTTCTAAAAAATGCAGGCAAGGCTATCAAATACCTTGGGAATTTGAAAGGTAAAAATAAATACTATATAACAATGCATGAACTTGGTAACCTTAAAATAGAACATTTACATTAGATTTTCTTTATGAACTTCTATTTCTCTCATAATTTTCTTACAAATATCTAACTACTAGAACACATTATTTTCAACAATTTTGTTTCATAACATTTTGGAACATTAAAAGTTTTAGTTGAATATTTTGTTAAATAGGACTAAATTGTACCTTCTCTGCACCTACTCAAATTGGGAGAGAAGTGTTGCGTTATTTGATCACCTATGAAGCTCAATCCTAATGTAGTTAAGTACAGGAACAGAGTGTTTTACCATGTGAATCATAGACCTAGTTCAAATGTCACAATAACTCTTACATATACACCATGTGTAATTTTCAAAGTAATTTATTAGTTTGTTTCTAAAATGGTATAATCTTTTAGTGCAAAGGATAAGAATAAAAATAAATTTCCAATAACCAAAGTGTAGTTTTATACGGTATAGGACAAGCTGACATAACAGATAGAATGATTTTATATCTCAAATGTAATAATAATTTTAAAAGAATTTCCTAATGTTTTATCATCAATAACAACTATACTCAACAAGCATGTGAATGTGGGAGTAAAAAATGTTATAATCAAAAATAGGTTAATTATATTGATACTGTTTTCAGGACACACGAGGTTGCATAATAATGTCTAGGATCTAGTATGTCCAGTGGAAATGGCAGAAGTTTTCTGCGTAAAAAGTTTGAGAATAAGGTTCTTTGTGGAAAACAACTATATCTGTAAGGACTCTTTTGGTTGTAAAGTGTACACACACATACACACACATGTATGTATACAAGTATGTATGTATACTTGCAAGTATGGAAGTAGGTTGTATGTATGTATATAGGTACACATACATACAAGTATGCAAGTGTGTATGTATGTATGTATGTAGATATATGAATAAATTCACCATACATTTTTATTTGTTTGTTTGTCTATTTATTTATTTATGAGTTGGGGGGTATCACACTCACCCAGGCTTGAGTGCAGCGACATGCTCCTGGCCACTGTAGCCTTGACCTACTGGGCTCAGGTGATTCTTTCACCTCAGTCTTCCAAGTAGCTGGAACTACAGGCACACATCACCATAATTTTTAAAAAGAATAACACAAAATTCAAACAGTTGCCCCAGTTAGAACAATGTCATTTGATACATGCGTGAGTCTGAGCTATCCATAACATTGAGCTAACTTGATTCCGTTTATCAAGAGGAATATACCTTCCTGCTGGTTGGTGATCCTCAATCCCAGGAGACAAATAGAAGAGTATGGAGCTGTTTGGTGCTGCTGCCAACGGGTTGAGGAAAAGTCATGTAAGATGGTCACAATTCTCAGGCAAAGAACTCACAATGAAAAGTGAGTGTCTCACTCTAGTACGTCTTCGAGAAGCCGTGGTAGCTATCGCCATTGGAGACCTCACCTAGACCTCACCACTATTCATCTTTCATTATATATAGCCTTCTCTTATTTCTTTTTTCCTTTTTGAGTAGGAGTCTCACTCTGTCGCCCAGACTGGAGTGCAGTGGCCTCTCCTGGCCACCGCAGCCTAGACCTGCTGGCCTCCGGCGATCCTTCCACCTCAGCCTTCCAAGTAGCTGGAACTACAGGTGTGAGCTACCACATCCGGCTAATTTTTGACTTATTGTAGAGATGAGATCTCGCCAAATTGCCCAGGCGTGTCTCGAACCCGCGGGCTCAGGCAACCCACTCACCTCAGCCTCCCAAAGCGCTGGGATTACAGGCTGAGCCACTGAGCCCGGCTCTCTTATTTCTTTTATGAGTGGATATTGATGCATGCAGTTATATACATAAATATATATTGACTATATATTTATTTATAAAGTGAGATTTTACTGTATATACTATGTTATAGTCTACATTAATAGTTACTAGCTAATCTTCAATATAATTTTTACATTGTATTTCTTTTAAAATAACACAATATTTCTTATTTTGTTGCTCACTTGTTTCAGGACAGGCAGTTGGATTTTTTAAAAATTATAAATAGAACTACAATGTATAAATACATGTGACTCAAACCTCCACTTGAGCTATAAGTCTTTGCCCATCACTGCGATTTATTCATATCTGGGTATATATGGAGCACTGAGAAAAATGACCAAACAAGAAATGTATTTGCATTGGGATAAAAAAATATTTTCAAAAACAAATAGTCTTGGGATGAATACATATTTGATAACAGGGTAGAGAATGCTAAGTAGCAGCCTAGCATAGTCTTTATTTCATTTGCATTTTTAAAAAATAAACCTAATTTTTAACTGACTACATTACTACTTAATTAAAGTGTTACATTTCTCATTATCCTTGTTGCACTTAAATCTCTCTGCATTCTATTCTGGCCAATGCGATATTAGGTGACATGTTCTGTGTAAGTCCAGAAAAATCTCCTTAAAATGAAGGAATGCTCATATTTCTTCCTCTCTCTATCCTGCTTCTAGGGACATGGATTCTCTATCTGGTGCTCTATCATTCATTTCAGTAACGAGAAAAAGAACCATGCCATCAGGAGGATGGTACAGCGACTTAGAAGAAGACTGGGTTTCTGACAACATGTGTGGCTTGTATAGCAGCCTAGATTGTCCTCCTATGGACTTCTTTTAAGTAAAAGAGAACTCAGATTTAATTCTTGCTTAACAAACTGCTTTTGGAGTTTCTCTGTGTATTTGTTTCCTAGGGTTGCCATAACAAAATACCACATGTGACAGACTGAGTGGCTTAAACAACAAATGTATTTTCTCATAGTTCTGTAATCTGAAAATCTGAAAACCTGAGATCAAGGTGTCAGCAGGTTTGGTTTCTCTTGAGGCTTCACTCTTTATCTTACATATGCTGGTCTTCTGGTTGTGTTCTCACATGGCCTTTTCTCTGTGTGGGTGCATTTCTGGAGTATCTTTGTATGCCCAATATTCTCTTCTTCTAAGGACATCAGTCACAGTCATATTGAACTAGGGCCTTCGCTGAAAGCTTCCTTGAAGTTAAAGAGTTTATCTTTAAATATAGTCACATTCTGAAGTACATATAAATTGGGAAGGGAGATGGAACATTACCTATAACATTTTTATGCATTCAATTTTTAAAAAGCTTGTTATTTGAAAGGATAAAAAGATCGACAGACTTCTGGCCAGGGTCACTTTAAAAAAAAGAGAGAAAAGGTCCAAATAAACACATTTAGAAACAAAAAAGGTGATGTCACAACAGACTCTGAAGAAATTTAAAAGACTATCAGAGATTACTATAAATATTTGTATGCAAAAACCAAGGAAATATAGAAGAAATGGAGACTTTCCTGACTTCACACAATCTCCCAAGGTTGAAGCAAGAAGAAATTGAAACCCTAAACAGTTCAATAATAATCCAGGAAACCAGGGAATCCAAGATGACCACCAGGAAATAGCTGTGTGCACCTCTCTCTCAAAGTAGAACAGAAAGTACAAACCTAATTCAAGATAGAAGCAGACACCTTGAACATTTCCCAATGGGTAAAACCCTGCACCCCACAGAAGACTCTGAATTCAAAGCCAAGGAGGAAAGTACCAGTGAAATGTCTGAAAAACCTATATGTCTGATAGCCTTAATAACCTGTGAAAGCTTGTTTGACATAAGTAATGCTATCGGGTTAAAAGCTTCCATTTTAGCTGCATACCTGCTTCCCAGACACAGCACCCAGAGGCAGCACCCACACACAGCTTCCCCCACACCCCTGTGTGTAACCACAACTGTTCTTGGCCCCTGAACTGTAACTAATAGCTTCTTCTTTGAAATCCCCAAGCCTCCTCACATCCTGTTTCAAAAATATTAATTTTGCAAGAAAGTACCTGGCTGACAGCCAACTAAATAAACAGCAAAACCACCAAATTAGTAACAGTACCCTCTTCCCTGTTTTCTGCTCCTTCCTGATATGTAATCTTTAATTACCATAGTTACAGAAACTGCATTTTTTAAGCTGTGCTACATATATAAACCCCCTGCTTGCTTTGCTCAGGGTCAAGAGTTTGCAGTGGCTATTGACCTCTCTTGGTCACCAACTGATTAAAGACTCAATATCTAATCTCCTCTGTGTTGGTATCTTATTTCTTGCACTCTGGTCATAACATGAGGATGGTTGTTGCTGAAACAGGGGCACCCCACCCTTGCCATGCACCAGACTTGCATAGGAACTGCAGCCCTGCCCTGTGAGTGAAAGGGGGTGAGTGATCCAGACATGGTCTGGGTCTGCTCCCCTTCTCCCAGCCACACACAGGCCATTGGTCCAATGCAAGATGAGACGTGGCTAGGCACAGCAGCAGACATCTGGAATCTATGTAGAGTAGAGAACACACTCATGTTTGGAAACACCATCCAACCTCAGAGGGAGCACTTTCTGCTGCTGGAGACTGGCAGCCAGCTCCCAGGACAGGAAAGCATGTCTCATGGTAACACTCACTTGGTGTGCCCTCTGCCAGAGTCTGGTGGCCAACCATCCCCACCCTCCAAATCAGGAAGGCTTTTCTGGCAACCTCACATTCTCAAAGTGTGAGTTCTTCTGTGGCAGAGAATTCGCTGCTTATCAAGTACTGAGTCCAATCTTGAACAGGAGTGAGACACGAAAAGCACCAGGAGTGTTTCCTGGTGGGAAGGTTTCTGTGAACTACAACCTCATCCCCACATAGCATTTGCAACAGAGTTGAAAAGCAGTCTAATGGGTCTGATCATTGGGAAAACTCTGTGGCAGAAAGTCACTTTGAGAGTAATCTGCTGTCCAGAATCAGTGGCAGGTAGCCAGAGCCCAATGAGGTAAGGAATGCACTTGTGCTCTGAACCACTAGCCAACTCCTGAGGGTGCACTTCCCCCTGGTGGAACCCGGTGACCATCTTCCAGACTAGAAAACTTACCTCCTGGGCACACTCAGTACCTGCCACCGGCAACTGGAAGCTAACATTGCCCTCCAGATCAGGAAAGTTCTCTGGCCAGTATCACATAACCAAAGTGTAAGTCTCTCTGCAGCAGGGATTTTCTTGTTTTTCAAGCACTGAGTGTGGCCTTGAATGGGGGAGGGAGAGATATGAAAAGTGCATGGAGTATTTTCTGTCAAGAAGCTTTCTGGGCTTCAAATGAAAACAACCACAGGGGACCCATCTCCCTATCTGGTTCCCACATAGTGCGGTGGGGGGAGGGTAGTCTAAAAGCAGTCTGAACTATCTGACCAAGGAGAAACATCACAGCAGAAAGTCACTTTGAGTGTAACACAATGCCCAGAAAGAGTGCTAGAACATGAGTGACTACTACTTTCTCTTTCCCTTAGTGAACTATAATTGAACAACAGAAAAAGACCTAGGACAGCAAGACCTTATCCAGTTACAAAGCAACAAAACTTAAGAGTAACAATAAGGGAAGAGTTGCTCCTAACAGATGAGGAAGAATCAGCAGAAAAACACCGGCAACTTTTAAAATCTCAAAGAGTTACCACCTTCAAAAGTAGCTGTCAATCCCCAAACAATGGAGACCACCCAGACAGAACTGTTCCAGAGGACACATAAAATTTGGACATTGGATGACTAAAATGAGTAAGAAAAAACATGAAAAGCTAGAAACAAAAATCACCCAAGTCATGCAGGAAATAAAGGCTGGTCTGGCCAATGTAAGAAAGGTTCATTCTGAAGTCCTAGAAATGAAGAACTTCCTTCTGGAACTTCAAAGCACAGTAACAGCCCTGGGGAGCAGAATCAGTTGGACAGAGAAAAGAATTTCAGAGCATGGAGACTAAATTATTGAACTAACCTAAACACGAAGAGGTACAAAGAGATTGAGCAGAGGCTATGAAAGGTGTGAAACTATGTAAAGAAGCCAATTCTACGTTTAATTAGAATCCTTGAAACAGAAGGAAAAACTGAGAACACCTTGGAATAAGCCTTTCATGAAGTCATCCAAGAAAATTTTCCATATCTCACTAGAGAGTCAATCATGCAAGCACGGATTCAGAGAACACCTGCAAGGTATTACATGAGAAGACTATCCCTCAGGACACATAGTAGTCTACCTCCACAAAGTAAGCATGAAAGAAAAAAAATCCTAAAGTCGGCTAGAAAGAAGGGTCAGACCCATCACAATTGCACCAGGCTTCTCAGCAAAAATGCTACAAGCCAGAAGAGACTGAAGTTCCATCTTTAGCATTCTCAAAGATAACCAATTTCAGCCAAGAATTTCAATCAAGCTAAGCTTCATCAGTGATGAAGAATTAAAATCCTTCCCAGACATCCAATTCCTAAGAGAATATGTCACCTCCAGACCAGCCCTCCTGGAGATGCATAAGAAAATTTTGAAGACAGAAACAAAAGAACATTAATACCCATCACAAAAGCATGGCCAAGCACAGGGTTAATGGAGCATATAGATACCTATAAAATTAAATATATATTAAATTAATATATCTCTAATAAATTAGTATTAATAATATTTATATATAATTCTATATAATATGTATGAAAGCAAAGTAACCCTTTAACAACTTTATGACAGAGATAAACTCTCACATAACAATAATTAACTTGAATGTGAATGGACTGAATGCATCACTAAAAAGACATAGAATAACCACTTGGATAAAAGAACATGATCCAACTTTCTGCTGCCTCCAGGAAATCTATCTCACTGCAAAAGACACTCACAAATTCAAGGGAAAGGGCTGGAAGTAGACTTCCAGGAAAATAGGAAATAAAAAAGAGCAAGGATAGATGTTCTTATATCAGACAAAGCACATTTTAAACCAATAAAAGTTGAAAAGGGCACAGTTGGATTCTATGTATTGGTAAAAGGTTCAATTCACCAGCAAGAAATTTTCATCTTAAATATATATGCACTCAATACAGGAGCACCTGGTTTTACAAAACAACTGCTATGTAAACTAAGAAAGGACACAGATATCTACCCAATCATAGTGGGGGACTTTAATACCCCACTACTAGTCCTAGACAGATTATCGAGGCAAAAAACCAACAAGAAGATCGAGAACCTTAACTCGACACTCAACCAGATGAATCTAACAGACATCTACAGAACACTCCACTCAACAACTACAGAGTATACATTCTATTCATCAGCACATGGAACATACTCCAAGACTGACACATTCTCAGACACTCAACAACTACAGAGTATACATTCTATTCATCAGCACATGGAACATACTCCAAGACTGACACATTCTCAGACACAAGTCAAGTATGAACAAATATCAAAAAGTTGAAATAATTCCAAGCATCTTCTCAGATCCCAGTGGAATAAAAATAAATGTCACTACCCCAAAGATCCCCCCAAAAAACACAAAGACATGGATGCTAAACAACATGCTACTGAATGATTTTTGGATGAACAAAGAAATGGAGACAGAAATAAAAAGATTCCTGGAAGCAAATGAAAGCAAAGACACATCTTACCAAAATCTTTGGGATGCTATGAGATCAGTGACAAGGGGGAAATTCATAGCAGTGCATGCTCATGTAAAGAAAATAGATCACAAGAAAACAGCCCAACATCACACTTAAGGAAACTAGAAAGACTAGAACAACTAAGTCTTAATTTCAGCATAAAAATTCAGATTACTAAAATAAAGTTACAATTACAGGATATAAAAGACAAAAATAATCATAGAAAGGATCAACAAAACAAAAAATCGTTCTTTGAAAGGGTTAACAAAACCCTGGCAAGAATGACTAAAAAAGAGAGAGAGAAAAAATTCAAATGAAACAAAAAGACAATGTCACAACTGACACTGAAGATATTCAAGATTGTCAGGACTACTGTGAACAGTTGTATGCAGATAAACTAGAATATCTAGAGAAAACAGAGGTTTTCCTGGCACCAAACATCCTCCCAAAGTTGAAACAAGAAGAAATTGATCCCAAACAGATAACAATCCAAGAAATCAACTCAGTTACAAGAAACCTCTCCAAAAAACATCAGCAACAAACAAACAAACAAAAACACCCTGGGCCAGATGACTTCTCAGTTGAATTCTACAAGACATACAAGGAAGAGCGGATACCAATCTTACTCCTGGCAATGAAGAAAAAAAAGGAATTCTCCCTAGCTCATTTTATAAAGCCAATATCATTCTGATTACCAAAACTGGCAAAGACCCAATAAGATAAGAGAATCACAGGCCACTTTCCATGATGAACATAGTTGCAAAAATTCTCAATAAGATCCTAGCAAATCATATCCAACAACACATGTCAAGGATCATCTACCATGACCAGGTGGGTTTCATTCCTAGAATGCAGGGCTGGTTCAACACTGGCAAGATCATCAGTACAATTCAGCATATTAACAGGTATACAATCAAGAACTGCATGATTATCTCACAAGGCACAGAAAAAGTATTTTAAAAAATCCAGCACCCCTTCTTGATAAAAATCCCTGAACATCTGAGCATTGAAGGAACAATCCTCAAAACAATAAGAGCCATCTATAGCAGAGTTATAGGCAACATTTTGCTTAATGGGCAGAAGCTGGAAGCATTCCCCCTAGGAATGAGAACAAGACTAAGGTGCCCACTCACACCACTCCCATTCAACAAAGTACTGGAAGTTCTAGCCAGAGCAATCAGTCAAGAGGAGAAAACCATGGATATCCAAAAAGAAAAAGAGAAAGTTAAGTTATGCCCCTTTGAGGACTATATGATTCTATAACTAAAATCCTTAAAGAGTCAGTCAAAAACCTTTTCACACTGATAAATGACTCTGGTAAGGTCTGGGAATACAAAAATCAATGTGCAAAAGACACTTGCATTTCTATGCATCAGCAACAGGAAGGCTGAGAACCAAATTAAAAACACAATCCCATTCACCATTGCTACCAAAAAATGACATACCTTTAAAATTAGAACTACAAAATACTGCTCGAAGAAATCAAGGATAATATCAAAAGGGAGGGGGGGAAAGTCCTATGCTCGTAGATTGGAAGAATGAATATTGTCAAGATGTTCATCCTATCCAAGGCAATCTCCAGATTTAGTGCAATATCCACCAAATTGCCAACATCATCTTTCACAGACCTAGAAAAGACAATACAGAAATTCACATGGAAGCAAAATAGAGCATGAATTGCCAAATCAAACACCAGCAAAAGGAACAAAACTGGAGGCCACACTTCAAGACTTTAAACTATATTACAAGGCTACAGTAGACAAGATATTATTATATTAGTACAGAAATAAGCACATAGACAAATAAAACAGGACAGGCACTCTGTAAATGAAAGCATGGTTCCTCAATCCATTCATTTTCAACAAAGCTGTGAATAGAAAACACTGGGAAAAGGAAACCATATTTAGCAAATAATGCTGGGAAAACTGGCTAGCCATATGCAGAATAATAAAACTGGACACCCACCTATCAACATATACAAAAATCAATTCAAAATGGATCAAGGACTTAAATGTAAAACCTAAAGCTATAAAACATTTTAGAAGAAAGCTTAGGGAATACCATTCTGAATATTGCAGTAGGTGATGAATGTATGACCAAATCCTCAAAAGCAAGTGCAACTTTAAAAGCTAAGATAGACAGATGGGACCTTATCAAACTGAAAAGCTTTGTACAGCAAAATAAACCATCAAGGGGGCATACAGAATGGACAAACTATTTGCAAATTATGCATCTGACAAAGGCCTAACATCCAAGATCTATAAGAAACTAATAGGAAGAAAATGAAAAAAAAAAAAAAAAGATCACGTTAAAAAGTGGGCAAAATGCATGAACAGACACTTCTCAAAGGAAAACATATGAACAGCCAACAAACACATGAAAAAATGCTCAATCTCGCTACTCATCAGAGAAATGCAAATCAAAACTATGATGTGATAACACCTGGCACCAGTAAGAATGGCTATTATTAGCAAGTCAAGAAATAACAGGTGCTGGCGTGATTGCAGAGAAAAGGGGACACTTCTGCACTGTTGGTAGGGATGTAAGCTAGTTCAACCTCTATGGAAAGCAGTGTGGAGATTTCTTAAAGAACTAAAAATTGATCTTCCATATGATCCAGCAATCCCTCTCCTGAGCATATCCCTGGAGGAATATAAATTGCTTCACCAAAAAGACACCTGATTGCTGTACATCAGCAAAAGCATGGTACCAAACCAGATGCCCATTAAAACTAGATTAGACTGGATTTTTAAAATGTGGTACATATACATGATGGAATATTATGCAACATAAAGAAGAACAAAATCCTGACCAACTGAATGTCACATGTTCTCACTCATAAGTGGGTTCTGAACACAAGCATAACGATGTCATTGGTAAATGCTGGGCACTGCTAGGGGCTGGAGGGAGGGAGAAGTGAAGGAAGCAGTAGCAACACTTTTGGTACCTGGTCCACTGCCAAGGGGAGAGAGGGCCAGCTGGAAGGCCAAACTTCACTTGCATGCAGCCTATTTACACAGCAAATCCTCACTTATACCTCACAATGCTAAAATTTAAAAAGAAAATTATCAGCCGGGCTCAGTGGCTCAGCCTGTAATCCTGCGTCTTTGGAAGGCTGAGGTGAGTGGATTGCCTGAGCCCGTGGGTTAGAGACCCACCTGGGCAGCGAGACCTCATCTTTACAATAAATCGAAAAAATCAGCTGGGCATGGTAGCGTATGCCTATAATTCCGGCTACTTGGAAGGCTGAGGTGGAAGGATCGCTGGAGCCCAGCAGGTCGAGGCTGCGGTGGCTGGAAGCAGCCACTGCACTCCAGTCTGGGCGACTGAGTGAGACTCCAACTCAAAAAAAGAAAAAAGAAAAAGAAAAAGAAAAGAAAATTATCTTGAGTCCTAGTGGAACTTCATCTTAAAGGTTCCACCTTTCCTAAATACATGGTTGAAGCCAATAATATTCAGGGCTCCATTCTTCTTTATTCACTTTTATAGAAATAAATCACATCCATTTCCCAAATCATTGAATAAAAGACCTAATTCTCATTGGTATTGGACTAGCTTAGATCACATGCCTCTCCGAGCTAATCACTGTGGCAAAGGGCCCTGAGAAACTGACCAGGCAACCTAAACAAAATAGATATTTTCAAATTGCTATACAAGGAGGTTCTAATTTACTGGCATTTCTAAGAGTAATAGTTTGTTTCTGACAGGTCATTTGAAAATCTCTTTATCCCTTAAGTTGCTGAAATGAATAACTTCAGGAGAAGTTTAGATGTCTTCCATTTTTTGCAGTAAACTGAGCTCCAGAATTAGCTCATTCTGCAGTCGGAAGAGTTTTTGGACATAAAGTCAGTTCTTACCAGGGCTCTCTTAATTAAGGACAATACAGATTATTTGACAACTTTTGAGTTCCAGCTGTGAAAGACCAAGCTCGACTTACTCTATGAGGTGATTTATAACCTAATGAGAGAATCTAGAGAAGCAATGAATAAGAAAATTGAAAATGCACAAGGAACAATGGAGTTGATATATTGGTTTGTATTTGATGATCTCCCTGAACTCTGCCTCAGATGGATAATGCCACACTGGAAATTAAGTAAAGATGGTTTTAAATGTTTTTAATAGAATGGAATGAAGAAACTAGAGAGGGAGCAAATAAATCAAAAGATGTAGATATACTCAAGAAAACAGTATAGGAAAGATAATCGAAACACCAAATATAAATAGAGCTAGATAGTAGTGGAAATACAAAATTCAAAAAGGCAAGTGGACTAGATTTGCAGATAAAATTCTGAACCAGTAAAGATGGTAAATAAAAGATGGCATGATGCATTCCAGGAAGCAATAATAAGTACCTACTTGTGAAAGTTCTTCCATAGGGTCCAATAAGGGTGGGGGGTGGATGACAAGTTCCAGTCTCTTATCTTATAAAACCTATTATCACTGAGAACTTACTGTGACACAACTGGCTGCAAATCCAACACACAGTGTCTTTTAAACCAGAAGACAATGTATTACCTGATATAATTGGAATGTGAAGAGTAAAGATGGATTTCATGATGGTTTGATCCAGAGACAGCAGATTCACTAAGAGTCTGAAATCTGTTTCTGCTACGTCTTTTGTCTCTTAACTTTTCCTGACCATTGTCAACTTCATCTTAAATGTTCCACCTTTCCTAAATACATGGTTGAGGCCAATAGTATTCAGGGCTCTATTCTTCTTCATTCACTTTTATAGAGATAAATCACATCCATTTCCCAAATCATTGAATAAAAGACCTAATTTTCATTGGTATTGGACTAGCTTAGGTCACATGCCTCTCCGAGCTAATCACTGTGGGAAAGGGCCCATGGTATGCTGACTACTTTAGGCTAAATGAAATTCACTCTAGCGTTCTGAATGCAGACACTCAAATATTATGGCTAGTGCCCAAGGAAATCTAGACGCCATTAGAAAAATGGAAGGAAAGACTACTGCTAGAGTTATGTAGACAATCAAAGGCAAGTTCACTGTGAAATCCCAGTAAATAGTGATAATCGTGTATAGAAATGAGTCTACTCAAGGCAGAGTTCATCAGTCCACTAAAATCAAACAAGGATAAGTGGGAAGTTTTTCTTGTAAACTCTGCCCCTTCCACCACCATGAGAATGTGTAGTTTGGCTTTATTCAGAGAGCTTTTGCGCCTTTTATATTTTAATTCAGTTTTTTTTAATTACAGTGTGGTTGGAACTTTGTATCTATCAATACCCAGGTAAAGAAAAGGAAAGTATGATATTTTCTCAATAAGAGTTTGCTACACGATCCATATGTCTTTTTCTCCCATGGTTGTCAATACCTATGTAAATATTATCACAGAAAGCTTTGCCTTAGAAGATAGAATTCTCGGTAACAATTTTTTTTTTAAGTGCTGCTGCGTTTGTTTCATTTCTTGGGACAGATTTTCTGTCCCTTTTCTGACTCTCTCCTATTTCAAATCTCTCAGCCCGCAGCTTAGTGTTAGGGACTGTTTAGAGTTAATTAGCTGTATGTCCTGTGTGAAGGATTATAGAAAGTTATCGATTTGAAAAATTAAATAAAAGAAACCCAGACAAAGAAAATTCCAAAAAAGTTTTGACATAACATTCCAAAATAACAATAATGATGCTTTCTGAATATTGAAATATAGGAGACCAAAAGCACTCAACTTTTGTATTTTGAGTTTTAAATATTTATGAACATGCTCACTGCTCAACAAATGAAAGTAAATACCCCCTAAATCTCTTTTCTGCCAGTACATTAAACTTATATGCAGTAGGGAGCACTCACGCTATCCAATCTTTTTGAAAACTGAAGTGTTTAAATTGAATAAAACAGAAATAAAAGCTCAATTTCCTTACAGGAGCATGGAAATCTAAGATAGTTCTGCTTCAGTCAGAGTCCCCTAGAAAAAAGGGCACATCTTAGTCACATCTTAGTCACAAAAACATCTCTCTTCACTGTTTGCCACAAAGATCCCAGATTATTTGTTCTACACAGGGGTAACTTTAGGCCAGAATGAACGTGTCTTTCCATCCATTTTCATGATGTGTGGAAAAGGGAATGGAAATGCTTTGTGTTCAATAAGAAATGCAAAAGGCACAAACAAACAAACAAAACAAAACATAGTCATTAAGTAAACAAATATGATTCATGAATATGAATTATTTTATCCCAAAGAAAAAAACTGTATTTCCAATTTGGCTTTGCTGAAGAAATGGATTCGAATTCAATGCCTCCTTACTAATTCTACACATGAAGATGCCTTTACAGATCTAAGTGAAATCAAACTAATTGAAATGATAAAAAGAGACTATTGTTTCATTTTATTTTCGACCTAGTGGCTAAGGGAAACTGAACACATTAATAGATGAAGAATATTCCAGCAAACACTTCATCCCAAATCTTGGGCTTTTTGTTTGTGTGTACTTTAACTTTCCCCAAAATGAAGGCTTTGATCTTAGTTCAGAAAACACATTTTTAGTACACATGACATTTCTGCTATGCTTTAGACTTTATTGGCCCCAAGAGGAGACAGGGAGTATGGAGAGAGTAAGGGACTGCCTTTCTAAACTGTAATTTTTAGAACCACCTTGTGTCAGCTCCCCATGTTGGACATCAACAGACCTCTTTATCTCCAGAGAGGTTTTGTTTTTTACTTTGCTCTAAATTTCTACAACTTGAATTAAAGGAGGCCGAGAGATTTCTGAAGTAATGAATGGACTTATATTATTACAAGTGATACTCTAATATCTTTTCTTCTGGTGAACATTCCTCTGTTGCATTCACACTTCTATCCTCACCAAATGCTCACTGCAGGTTGTCAGAAGTAATAGTGATGAGCTAGAGCTGGCTCATACTGCCTTATGAGACCGATTTCTAAAGCTATATAAATCTTGTGAGCTGGTTGTTAAAATATTGTCAACTTGAAATGAGTCATGACAGAAGTATTTCCATTGCTGCCAATTGCAGTACAACCTCTACTAACAGTGTCACCTTCTGGAAATAAGTCTAAACTTTTCCTCCTCTACCACAGGCTTCCTTCCCAGAAAAACTCTCTCTGAAATACGAAGTAATTACTAAGGTAAACTTAATTCATCCTCAAAAAGAAAAATATATAAAGTCCTTAAAATGGCCTATAAAAAAGGAAAAATATGCAATTTTATATATGTAACCTAAAAACAAAAATTATTCTCCATGTGAGAAAACTATGTAGATTTGATCATAAATATCTGGATTCATAAATCTGGAAATATTAACACTATTTAGTAATTTTTTGTTATTTACTTTATTTGGAAAATGAGATATTCTGGTTTATTTAATGTTCACATTTATTCGTTTTTAAAGTCAAAATGCCTAGATCTAGATAACTGTTCTGAAGAAATCAAATATAAGTACTTAATAAAATTGTAAAGAATATAATTTGATTTTATGATGATTTAAATGATGCCTCACTAATTAAAAATCATCACTGTGAACAATGTGTTTCATCATATTTTAGATGTTCAGAGATTACTGGGTAATTGTATGACAGACAAAATGCATAGAGCTAGATAGATAATAATAAAGAAATTCAGATTTCAAGACAATCACTGTTAGAGATATTCTGCCAATATTTGGGGGGATCCTAGTAGTCTCTTCAACCTTAACCTTAGCACTTTTATTCAGCCCCATGTGTTCTAAATTTGTATCACTCTTGGCCTCCCAGGAGTCAGGGCCACTATAAGCATAATGAAGGAAGAGGGTTTAATATAGGAATTTTTGCTTCCTTAAATGAGGAGAGAGCTGAGTTTGGAACACTGAGGCTAGATGGTTGGAAAAACACTCAACAGTAGCTTTATGCTGAAGCACTGGACTGGGTGGAGTAGTTGCCACTCTTAGGGAGGTCCAAAGACCTGCTCCCCGCAGCTGTGATTATTGCCTTATGGGGTATCTGTGAAGCTGCCATGTTTGGTCACTACAACCTCCTGAGAATAGTTACATCTGCATCACTTTTGCATTTCTTGTACGAGTTTCTTTCACTGACAAACAACGATGCCGATCCATTGGGGAAAGGGAATCTGAGAAACATAAGACTTATAAGGGAGTGATAGTGGCATTGAGTTGACTACACACAATCCAGCATCACTTCTCATAGGGGTATGTCTCCCAAACTTTCCTGTTTTACATATTATACTCAGGCTTTTACCATTTTAACCAAACATCTACTCTAATAATGACATAAAATTTTTAGATTCACTTATGTTATATTACTAATATAAAATCAAAGGTTTACCATACTAGTTATATTAAAATAATGACATAACTATAATCATGTAGAATGCCCATTGTTATGGTTTGAACGTGTTCCCTCCAAAATTCATGTTGTAATTCAATGCCTATTTGAATATTATTAAGAGGTAGGTGATTTTTAGAAAATGATTAGGTCATGAGACCTAATGAATGGATTAGTGCCTGGAGATAACTCACTTAGACACTTTTGCCCTTCTGTCTCTTCTACTGTGTGAGGGCACGGCATTCAGTTCCTCCAAAAGATGCAGCACCAAGGTGCCACTTTGTAAGAAGACACCAGGCCCTTCCCAGAAACTGAACCTTCCAGGGCCTTGAACTTGGAATTTGCATCCTCCAGAACTGAGAAATAATTTCTGTTATTTATAAGTTACCCAGTCTCAGATACATTATTACAGCACACAAATAGACTAAAACACCCATTCAGAAATAGAAAAACATTCATGATGAAACGATCAAGCTAGCAACTGTCTTTGCAGTATCAACTAGGTCTCAGTGTTACCAGGATTTGGCCTCCCTTCCCAGCTGGCCGGTTCTCAAAAACAATTTTACAGAACACCAATATCAGACAAAACCATTCTGTAACTATGGTGGATTAAGACACAATAAGGTCACTTTGAAATCAAGTATGAACACAATGAAACAGGAAATCTGTGCAAATAAAAAAGTAATAGCTAATATTCTCATTCCTCATATATTGACTCATACTAAAGTAATGCTGATTTTTTTCTTCCAAGCAAACTTAAGTCTTGCCACATTGTTCTTCTCTCTTAGGTAATAATTATTATGATACACATTCATATAATTACTCCTGCTTCCTGACATCATTCAGTCCAAGCAAAGTACCACTTGCTTGAATCCTTCCCCAAATTACCTAATAGTATATCTGAATCCTATAATTTATTCCTTCACCCTCTAACTAAAACTCTCCATGGTTCTTTATAGTGATTTTCTTTTTAACAAGTCTATTAATCAAACTCTGCTCAATTTTTCAAATGCAGATATTTTGGGTTAGTTTTGATTGAAGAGCATTGACACCATGTACTACTGAAAACAATCTTGAATATTCTACATAATTTGGACATTTCCACTTGAACATATTTTTTGGCTGTAATAAAGCCATCATACAATTTGCTTGTCTTTCAAATGAAAATGTTTCCCTTCTCTAGCATACATTTTCCTGATACACAGTTTATAACCTTGGAGACAGCTTTGGCTTTTCTCCTCCTTGCTTTCTTATCGTTTTGATATAAATATTCTTAATAAAATATAATATAATGAATAATTATAATCTTGAGATGACCTCTTTTATCTTTATGTCTTCATTCTAATCCCTTACCACCTGAATAAATACATTTTCCCACTGGACTCCTATCATTGTTCTATACTATTGCAGTCATCTCCTTTAGATATAATATTGATAATGTCATCTGTGTGTGGCAACTTTCAACTGTTTTCCAAATTAAAAGACAATTAAATGCTTTTAACATTTCCCACTTACTGGTCTTTCCCTTTAGCTCTGTATGGGCCAGATACCCCCCATGACATCTTAGAGCCATACACTTTAAGCAGTAATAGGATGGTTCCATGTGAATGGTAAAACAATGATAATAACTTTATTTGAAAGAGACTTCCAACAGAAGTCAAGGAAGCTGTGACCCGTATGGACCAAAACCCATGACGCTACCTACTAGCCATGTGATTTTGAGTACAGTTACACAATTTATCTGTGCTTCACCTATAAAGTGGGGTAATGGTAATAATAACTACTTCATAAGATTGTTGTAAGATATAAATGAATTTAATGCAAATAAGACATTGAGAACAAGGCCTGCCACAAAGAAGATACCCAGTAATAGTCAAGTGTTACTACTTGTATTATCATCTTCATTATTATTTCCATTTTATAACTATGGAAAACTGAGCCCAAAGGTCTGTTTATGTATAACACATATGCAACTATTTCTCAACCAATTTTTCGGCTCTCTGGCATGCAATTTCCTTTGTTGTTATTGTGACATAATCTCTATAATGCTTAGTGCAGTACTCTGAACTAATTGTTTAAACCAGGCCAAGTTCTATCAAGCTTCTTTATAGAGATAGAGCAGAATGACACCTCCTTTAGAAACTTAGTAAATTGTTCCTTGTTAGACAAGGTATAAACTGCATATGCAAGTGACTATGAAATAACAAATGATTCCTTTACCTAATAGTTCCAGTATCCACTGATACTTGTGTGAGGCTATAACATGCTTATAAATTATCTTTAGGTAGTTAAAATGCTCTCAGTGATTTGTTCACACTTTTGTATGTTGTCAAGTATGAGAAACAGCTGAAAGTTAAAAGTGTATTTAATGCTGGTGATGAAGATTTGTGCAATTGTGTAGCATACTTGAAAAGGGAAACTTTAAAAAAAGTCTACTTCTACCAATGAAGAAAGATTATAAGTGGGTGCGTGGTTGAAAGCATGAAGTCACTCCTCAAAGTGGTTCATGAAGGGTCAGTTCCAAAGAAGAAGGGTTCCTCTAAGCAGAAAACTACTTAGAAAACCTAAGGTGGTCTTACAGAGAAATAAGGTCATGGCTCCATTTGTATATAAAATACAAAATGGAGGTTGGTTTCTTCAAAGGCTTTCCTTTCCTCTCAATTCTAAGTTGCAATATTGTGTACAGAAAAAAAATGTCACCTCATGAAACTTCTCTCTGCTCCTGATCAAGCAGGACCTCTGCCCGACTCTTGTCTGTGCTTGTTTGGGATTCAGAAAAAACTGGAGTGAATTGATCTGGTAGATTTAGTATCATTATAAGAAGAGACACTAGAGAGCTTGCTCCTTTCCTCTTTGTCATGTGAGGACATAGAAATAAGGCGACCACATATAAAACCATCGAGAAACAGAAACAGAATTAGCTAGCACCTTGCTCTTACATTTCCCAGCCTCCAGGACTGTGAGAAAACAAATGCCTACTGTGTAAACCACTCAGTCTATGGCACTTTTTATGGCAACCCAAGCTGACTTGTATACCCCTCTGCTTTCAGAAAAGTTGTGAGTAGTGAATTGTCTGATGATCAGATCTGTTTTCTTTTTTTAAAGTTGTTGAATGTAAATTTTATTTTTTTTAAATGAGAAGTACTAATCATTTATGCTCAGAATATGTACAATGTTTACACAATTTTAAAGTTATGGATACTAATGTTTCTACCAGTAATGCCAGCAGATTTCACTTCCCTTACCTTATGACCTCAAACTATAAGAATCTCAGAAAACACAGGAGACACACTTATAGCAATCAGAGTAGGTAACCAATTCCAATCAAAACCCCAGATGCCATGCCAGAAGAGATAAGATAGACAAGTGGGACCTCATTAAACTGAAAAGCTTCTGCAAAGTAAAAGAAACCATCAAGAGAGTGGGGAGACAGCCCACAGAATAGGGGAAAAAATGACAACTGTGTATCTGACAAAGGCCTAACATACAGGATCTACAAGGAACTCAAACATGCCTAAGGAAAAAACAAACAAACAAACAGTCCCATTAAAAAGTGGGCAAAAGACATGAATAGACATTTCTCAAAAGAAGATATTCAGGAAGACAACAGACACATGAAGAAGTGCTCAACCTCACTAATCACCAGAGAAATGCAAATAAAAACCACATCGAGATACCACCTAACCCCCAGTAAGAATGATCATCATTAATAAAAACAAACAACAGCAGACGCTGGCAATGATGTGGAGAAAAGGGAATACTTCTACGCTGCTGGTAAGAATGCAAACTAGCTCAACCTCTATAGAAAACAGTGTGGTGATTTCTAAAAACGAGAAAATTGACCTTCCATATGACCCAGGTCTGTCTGAGAGCCAGTGTGGTTTTGAAGTGGAACTTTCTTACATGGGAAGAAAGCTTAATTTTATTCTTGTTGGACTGAGAGACAAAGTTAGCATGTATGTGACACAAAAGAGATCTAAAGTAAAATTTAAAAATAAATAGTATAAACTGGTATTTTTAAAAGAAGAAGAGCTCCATCTACCAGAAAGTTTGATTTCTATTTCTTAAATATGGTATTGGCAAATTTCTCAAGCTGCCTCAATGCCATCTCTTATCTAAGAGATTTAGTTTTTTTATCTGTAGAAAGGAAGTAATGATATTTGCTATTTGACTCTAAAAAGACTGGTATGAGAACAAATTGCAAATGGATAGAAAAGAACTTTAAAAACTCCAAAGCAAACTTTGAAGTAATATGCAAATGAGATGAGTTTGTTTAAGTTTGTGAAGAACTGAATAAAAAATACTTGCTATAAAACATAATCACAAATTATAGACAATACTACTTGCAGGATGCTGCACTATTCTTCACCATGAAACACTACAAAATTTGTCCAACTACTGAGTTGCTTAAAATTCTAACCTCTAGTCAAATGGTAATTTTTCAATACTTCAAACTGTTTTTCAAAAGAAGCAGTCAAAAAGATAGTTCAACTAACAGTCAAACAAAACAAATGAGACTCACTCATACAAGCAAATTATTCATTCTATTAACATAGTTCTCTCTTTCCTTTACATTTTCCCAGCAAATATGACACCAATTCTGAGAGATTAGTAGTAGTATTATTCTCATTTATTACAGCATAATAACCCCATTCTTATTCCTAGTGGAGGCAGCTGAGTGTTTCAGTTATTTTTGGTGTATAAAAACATCTTAAAAATCTGAGTGACCACAGAAATAAAGAACTGAGTACCACATGTTCTCATTCATAAGCAGACTCTGAACATGTATCATAATACTAGAAAGGGATGAGCAGTAGTGGAACACTGTCAGGCGAGGGAGGGAGGGAGGGAGGGAGGGAGGGCACATAACATTAATAAGGGTACCTGACTTCAAGCCAGGCAAAGTGGGGACCAAAGGGAGACCCGACTTTACCTGTATGATGACCATTTGTATATCTAATCCTGAAGTGCACATCTTTAGAATTTTTTAAAAAATTATACTGACATATAACAAGAAGCATTTGTTTTTCTTGTAAAGAGTTGTGCTAGTTGCTTAGACTTTGATTCCAATCTTTACAATACATTCAGTTCTGCTCCACGTGATTTATAGTTTTTCTTGACTTAGAAATGACATGAAACATTCCTGAAAACAGTAAGAGCCATCTATGATAAACCTACACAGCCAACATTTTGCTCAATAGGCAGAAATTAGAAGCATTCTTCCTTAGCACAGGAGCTAGAAAAGGATACCGACTTTCACACCTACTGTTCAACATAGTATTGGAAGTCCTCGCCTGAGTAATCAGGGAAGAGAGGGAAATTAAGAGTATCCAAATAAGAAAAGAGGAAGTAAAACTATCCCTCTTTGTAGACAATAGGATCCTATATTTTGAAAACCCTAGGGAATCTGTGAAAAGCCTCCTCGCACTGTATCACTTTACTAAAGTCTCATGGTGCAAAATCAATATGCAAATAGTATAACTAAAGAAACCATCAAGAGAGTGGGGAGACAACCCATAGAATGAGGGAAAAAATTGCTAATTATGTATCTGACCAAAGCCTAACATCCAGGATCTACAAGGAACTCAAACAAACTAAAAGAAAAAATACAAAAAAAAAAAAGAAATCCTTTAAAAAGTGGGCAAAAGAATATATATGAGCAGTCAATGGGTACATGAAAAAATGCTCAGCTTCACTAATCATCAGAGAAATGCAAACCAAAACCACAATGGGATATCACCTAACTCCAGTAAGGATGATCCTCATCATAAAATCAAAATATAATAGATGCTATGAGGGTACAGAGAAAAAACACTTCTACACCTTTGGTGGGAGTGCAAGCTAGCTTAACCTCTATGGAAAGCAGTGTGGTGATTCCTGAAAGAACTAATAATTGACCTTCTAGATAATCCAGCAATACCTCTTCTGGGAATATACCCAGAGGAACATAAATCATTCTACAAAAAAGACAACTGCACATGCATGTTTATTGCTGCACGATTCACAATAGCCAAAACATGGAACCAACCGTGTTGCCCATCAAAAGTGACCTGGAAAAAAAAATGTGGTACATATACATGATGGAGTATTATGCAGCTATAAAGAAGAGCAAAATCATGGAATTTGCGGTAAATTGGATGGAGTTGGAGACCATTAAGCTTAGTGGTCTATCACAGACACCAAGAGCTGAATACTGAGTGTTCTCACTCATAAGTGGGACCTGAACATTAATCACATTAGCACAAGGGAGGGGCCAGCAGTCAACGAATACTGCCAGGGAAGGTAGGGAAAGAGGAATCATGTAGTATCACAAAGGGTCCTGGTTCTACACCAGGGGAAGTGAGGGCCAACTGGAGGTCCAAACTTCACCTTCATAAAGCCTGCTTGTGTAACTAATCCTGATTTGTATTCCTTTTATCTAAAAAGAAAGGAAGAAAAGAGAAGAGAAGAGAAGAGAAGAGAAGAGAAGAGAAGAGAAGAGAAGAGAAGAGACAACCTGGCACTACTTATTTCAGGTAGCAGAGGTATAGAAGAGTTGGGGGAAACATCAAAAAGAAACTGCTATGCTGTCACTTCTGTGTACATTTCACTGGCCAAAACAAGTCACAAGGCTGTCTCTTATGCTACCAGCACTCAGATTCAAAATAAGTCTTTGAGTCTCTGCTTTGTGATGCTGAACATGAAGCTCTTTATAAACATGAACATTTATCTTTTTCTAGCTTCTCTCTGACAATGGAACATGCTGAAGGGAAACTGGAGGACTGGAGTGGAGAAAAGGGATTTGTTCCTTCTTGTTTTGCTTTCTTTTCTCTCAGTGGCGTCATAGCAATGCTTTTTGTCTAACCCCCCCCCTTCCCACCCACAGAAACCTCAAAACCAGCTGTTTTGTACTCCTTCACAAATAACAACTGGCCAGTGTCTCCTTAGAGGGATGTTCCAATTAACATCCCCTCTCAGATATCCTGACCCCACTCCATGGATTCCTTCTCTGAACTCCTGAAGAACCAGCACCAGCTAGGCCTCAACCCTTCCTTTGAAGTCAAGGTTTCATTCCTGTGGGGCTTCTTCCCCAAACATCTAGGTTCAAATGCTCCAACTTGAGGTCTCTAACCTGAGGACTCACAGTGTTTCGTAAGTGTTGTCTGTTTTGCTTCAGTGTCTCTTGACTTTTCAGTTCTTCTGTGCCCATTTAAATTATTTCTTGCATGAATTTCTCTATATTAAATTAAAAGCTATGCCTTTTTTCTTTACATCAGCACTTACCGATGTAATTCTTAGAATCAGGAGTTTCTGAGATTTTAAAATATGAGACTCTAAGAGGACTATGTTTGAAACACAGAAGATTCTATAGTACTCCTCTTAGTACTTTCTTATCCAATAGGAAAAGTGAATGGCAGACTAAAAACATTTAAATAAAGGTAGAGCCACCGAGAAGCCAGATCTAACAGAAATAAAAGTGTTAAGGTAAAGAAACCTAACCAGATAAGGAATGAAACAGTTCAAACAACAATCAGCTGCTATCTCTCATAGTCAATAAAAGATGAGAGGCAGCCAGGGGAAAAAAGGAGTATTCAATTTCTATAACCAGGTTATAGGGAGACATATATAGAAACACAGGAATTATCAGTGTTTTAGACCCTTCAGGCAGTTAAAACAAAATATCATAAACTAGATAGCTTATAAACAAACAGAGATTTTGTTTTTTTTCTCCTAGTTCTGGAGGCTAGGTTATCCCTGATCAAGACACCAGCATATCTGGTATCTGGCAAAAGCACATCTTCACATGGTGGAAGGGGTGAAAAATATTCCCCGAGGCATCTTTGAGAAGGACACTAATCTCATTCATGAGGGTTACACCCTCATGATCTAATCACTTCCCAAAGGCCCACCTCCCCATACTATCTCACTTTGGAAGTTAGAATTTCAACATGCAAATTCTGGAGAGACACAAACATTCAGACCGCAGAAGTAAGTCATTCCTATCTGGATCCTATCTTCTTATATTCCCCTATTTCTGCCTCTTCAGATGACAGCAATGACAGAAAGTGACAAGATTCCCCTTTTCAGGTAGACATAGTAGTCAACCTGGCTACAATGCATCATATTCCATAATAACCACTTTTCCTTTCCGTCCTTCAATCCTTTTTAAAAGCAATAACTTATATTAAATTGTCTCTGTTGAATAGCTAATACTTGTTAAGCCAGATTCTTACTTTAAGTGACCTTAGTTGATATAACTACTGTCACTTCTGCTTTCTTTTCTAGACCCCAACTGATATATTCAATATATTTCATTCTGACCCCAGAGGCAGACATGTACACTAATCCTAAAGGCACAATGATACTAGTAATATTTAAATAATAAATACATAAATAAGATTATGAAAAGCTATTAAAATTATAACAATATAAAGCTCCACATACATGAATAAGTTCAGTCTTTCTTGGAAAAATTTGTTTCAGCTTTTATTTTGTACTTTTGTTTCACTTGGTTTAGTTTTTTGGGTAAAGAATTCACTGGAGAGTGATTGAACTAATTACAGTGTGTAAGTCTGTAACAATTAACCCCAAAATATACAAATCTACTTTATAATGCCTCTATACACCTACAGTGAAATGACAGTGCTGTATAGCTGTAAACTGGACTTGTACCTGCAGCCCTTGAAGGTGGCATTTTGTATAATGTGACACATATCAAATTACTGTGTTCTCTATTATTTCACTTGACTTCAAATTTCTGTTCAAGTTTGCAGCTATTTTCAACCTTAGCTGATCTTCTTAAAATCAAGTGTACATTTAAAATTAACTCTGGATACCCTGATTGACACCCACTGATTTCTTTGTTCACACTCATATTGTATACTACCAGACAATACTTTCTTTACAATTGTCTTACATAGTTCAATCCCCAAACCCTCACATGTCTTTAAAAATCTCACTGCTGTTTGTCATTGAGATATCACCTAACTCCAGTAAGAAGTGGGGACCAACAGGAGGCCCAAACTTTACCTGTATAAAGACCACTTGTATACCTAATTCTGAATTGTACTGCATATCCTTAACATAAAAATTTTCTTTTAATTCACTACTATTTGTAACATTATATATGCATGTGTGTATACATGAAGGTGTACTCTGCTCTTAGGGCCTATGTGTTGGAACACTATGATAAAGGCTCACAGTAGATGGCAAAAAATGATTTTCAGAAATGAGCTTGTTGATACTGAAAGTTTATTATTTGTTGACATAATCTGGAAGCCTCCTGACACAAGGCAGAATGACATCAACATTCCAATTTTCATGGACCTCTTTCTGACATGGGCCACTTTGTTCTCTCTCTTCCCCCAAACCCACACCTCCATACTCCTACCCCTTACATATGTCCTTATAATTTACATCTGCAGCCAAAAGACAAGGGGAAAGAAATCAGCCAGCACAGCAGCCTTAAAGCAACTTTTTAAAAGACAAAAAATGAATAGATACTTTATGGATGCTAATTTTCCTCATTTAAAACAGGGGTGGAGGTAAGAAGAAAAGATGAAAACCCAGAAGAGGCTAAAACTCATTCTCATTTATTTACGTCACATCCTCCACTACCATCAAAGTTTGATTTGTCTTGTATATTAAAATCTAAATATTTATCAACCTTCTTTTTCAATTTATTTCCTGAGAACTACCTGGGAAAAATTATAGGAAAGTGACAAAGTTTCCTCATTCCACAAGTCTGCACTGAGTTCACTCTCCCAGTTTGCTTTCCCTGGAATTTCCAATTCTGTTATCTTCAGAAGATTTCACCTTCTGGTATCGGATAGCAGTAGTTAAACAATGATTGCATCTAGCACTTTGTTTCTGATCAGCAAGAAAAACTAGGAAAAAAATGAGATTCTTAGAATTCATTTAAAATTTTGAGTTATTAATTTTCTATTCTGTCCACACACATAAAACTATCTCACAAGTCCCTGGAATTATCTTCACTTTGGCTCCCCTGAGTTGAGGTATCACACTCTCCCTATTTGTGAAAAATAACTGCAGATAAATAGACAATTTGGATGATGAATATTTCTTAGAAGTAGTATAATGAACTCACAGAGAGTTGCAAAGCTTGGTTACTTCAAGAAGTAAAGGAGAAAAAAACTTCAATTCTAAAATGTGGTTATATTAGATATAAGCCCTGCCATCTATTTTACCTCTCAAAGGATGGTTATTTATGAAACTTCATAAATCAGTTAAGACTGCTAAAATCCCCTCAAACTAACTCTTAATTAGCTATCAAACTGTTACAGCCATTCAGAACTTGGAATTATGGCCCTCAATGTCCCAGTGCAACAGAGATTAGGATGCTAATGACTAAGAGGATAGTAGCTTCCAGAGAGCACTTTTTCTGGCCAAGTGTTGTCCTCTACGTTGTGGGAGTCAGACAACATCGT
This sequence comes from Carlito syrichta, assembly GCF_000164805.1. NCBI lineage: Eukaryota > Metazoa > Chordata > Mammalia > Primates > Tarsiidae > Carlito > Carlito syrichta. Next base: position 120,351 of record NW_007145608.1, read on the forward strand.
AGGCCAGGCCTGGCTCAGAGGCTGAGGTTCCTGTTGCAGTTTAATCAGCATCAACATCACAGTAAGGTTTTACACTACTTTCCTCCTTCTCTAGTTCTCTTCCTATATCCTCATGAAAAGAAATGAATTTGGAAAGTAGGGAATTAAGGTGAGTGATCCCGGAGACTCCTCCCAAATCTACAGGAAGTCAATAATAATGGCAAACTATCCTACGTTGTTTATACACTTCCTTATTTAGTATATACAACAACCTCATCAGGTAGGTGGATCAGAGAGTTGGGTTCAGGGCCCAGTCAGACTAAATACAGAGAATATTAACTACTGAGCTAAGCTGCCTCCAGAAAATAGGGAAAATTATGAGAAACCCAGACACAGGCTTTCTGTCTGCTCAAAGTGCCCTAACCGGGTCTAGTGGGAATAAGGAGCTCCTGAATCTCCTTCCAAGGCTAGAGAGGCGTGATAAAACAGGGTCCCAATTTTTATTTTATTTTTTCCTCTAGATCAGAGCAGCAAACAGGTGATCCTGAGAGTAGCGTGTGGTCCTCAGTGTGTACAAAGTTAAACCTCAATCAAGCATTTCTCTGAATGAAACAGCACAGGTCGGCTCCATGGCTCAACCTGTAATCCCAGCACTTCAGGAGGCTGAGGTGAGTGGATTGCCTGAGCCTACAGATTCGAGAACCACCTGGGCAACTTGGTGAGACTTCATCTCCACAATAAAATAAAATTTTAAAAAACTAGCTGGGTGTGGTCATGTGCACCTGTCATTCCAGCTACTTGGAAGGCTGAGCCTGAAGGATCTCAGAGCCTGGCAGGTCGACTCTGGGGTGGCGGTGAGTGTGCCACTCCTCTCCAGCCTGGGCAAAGGAGTGAGACTCCAACTCAAACAAACAAGCAAACAAACAAAAGAAACACAGTACAAATAGTTAAAAGGTAAATTACAAAGACAGATTCTTTCTTACAAGCTAGAAATCTCCATTGCAAGTTGATTATCTAATTTGCTTTAATATCATTTCTAGTTATTTTTAAAAAGAGGAACAGCTGAAATAAACAACAGTACTTATATGTAAATGCAGCAGACTATACCAGAGTTATAGCGACAATTGACACAGAAATCCAACAATTTTTCTACTGTGGCGGTTTTGTGTAGATATACACACAAAGAGGGAAAAATGTTTGCCTTATGTTTGCCTTTGGAACATATGAAACCAAAGGGCTTGTGTTCCCTCTGCTGATTGGCTGCCTGCTACCAATGAAGCTTCCTGTTTCATCAGGGCACCTCTTTTATCTATTGTGGGAACTGGTAGGATTTCTGTTAAATTGTTGGTTTTCGTTTCTGTAGTTGAGAGGTACTAGTAAAATCTATTTGTAGTTTTGTCCAGAAAAAATCAGACGTAGAATATAGTCATTCTAAATTTTCGGTAAATATTGCACAGCATAGTTTACTTAAATATACAGATAACTATTTCAAATACATCTGCTTGCTTGGAGACAAATATCTGTTACTTAAGACACTGCCTTTTTTGGAAGAAGTATTGTCAAAGAGAATAGGGCTGCTGCTTAAAAGTTAAGGAATAGGTTAAGCATTGGCATTGTCACCTGATGCAAACATTTATTACTGGCCTGAATAACCAAGAGATTTGATGTATATGTGTGTGTGTGTGTGTGTGTATATATATATATATATGGTCCAGTGCTAACATCTTAGATAACACTTAGATAACACTTAGATAACATTTAGATAACACTTAGATAACACTTAGATAACACTTAGATAGCACTTAGTGTTATTGTCTTAGATAACACTCAAGCAACATATATATACACACACACACACACACACACACACACACATATATATATATATATATCAAGCAACATATATATATATGTTGCTTGAGTGTTATTGTCTAAGATGTCAGCACTGGACAATTTTCTGTAAAAACATAGGCTGGAAAAAGTATGTATTTCTATATTGTAATTATTTTGGTTTGTTTTCCATAAAAACTTTGTAGGCTCAATGAAAGTAAGTATAAAATTCTAGATTCTATGCCACTGTTATCTGTAAAGCTCACATGATATCAGTCATATGTGAAATAACTACATGTTTTAAAGTAGCTACATGATACAGTGATAAATGATGCAATCTTACTTTGGCTATATTTTAAAATATAATTTTAAAAAAGTATTGGTAATCCCACCAATCAGAGATAGCAGATCTTTCCATATGTATTTTACTGCTGATATTTGTGAGCATGTTAGAGTAACAGATTTATCTTTAACCTCTTTCAGGAAATTTGAAAACTTTTCCCCAGTAGAATTACCCATTTTTAACAGTTTATTTCACAGCATATTTCTGATCTAAGAGATTTTTATGTGTTAGTTCTTTTGTTGGCTCTTAGAGGCTTTGATGAATGCCTAAAACTTGATACCACATACAGAACACAATCTAGAAAAGAAAACCATGTCTTACAAGTTAAAATCCTACTCAGAATAAAAATGGACGAGATCTACCAGGATTTTGTCAATGCTCAACAGAATCAGTGTGTTCCACATTGTCTACTCGAATCAAACTTGGCATTACATGGGGGAGATATAGCATCACTCAAAGCAATTAAATTTTTAAAAAGTTCCAATATTTGCTTTAACATCATTTCTAGTTTTTTAAAGAGTTATGATTTATGATTAAAGACACTGTCAACCAAAAAGCAAGAAAAAACAGTTAATAAAAACAAAATAGTAGGTAATTCAGATACTGATAATAACAAGAAAGGCTTTTAAATAAATATCACTGATACACACTACATAAATTTAAGAAAGGGAAAAACTATATTAAAATTGCAATACTTGGTATATTCAAATAGCAAAACATATATACAAGTCACATCTGACTTTTGCAATTACAAGAGGTGCTCAAAATGTTTTCCATCAGCATCTAGACACTTCTGATATGATGAACCAAATAAAAGTAATACATAGATAATATCTCTTGAAAAGTGCATATATTTTTTGGCACCCTTGATATTTTCAAAGGCAGAACGGTTGGGAAATTTTACTGAAGAATTTAATCTATGAAAATAAATCAAATGTAAAAAACAGAATTAAAAGGGAATGTTTGAGCCTCTTCAAATATCACCATGTATGAATGCACAAAACTGCAGGAAAAAAGCAATAACAATAGATAGGGAAAAGATTGTTAGTAAAATGATACTTATGTTAAAAGTAATAATAAAAATAGTACTGTTGTTTGGATTAAAAATGAAGAAGGAAATAGTTTTAAACAATATTAAAAAGTAATTGTAATTATTTTTTTTTATTTCTTATTATAAAGATGTGGTGTACAAGTAAAAATTAGGTAGATTCAAGGTGTACAAGTGCATGTTTGTTACACAGACATATTGTGTAGCAGTGGGAATTGGGCTTCAGGTGACCCATTTGCCAGATAGTGAATGTTATACCCAAAGGCAATTTTAGTAGTAATTCAGTTTAATTAAATCCTATTGTCTATTTTTGGTTTTGTCACAATTGCTTTTAGAGTCTTCATCATAAATACATTGCCTAAGATGATTTCCAGAAGAATGTTTTCTTTTGGGATGTATATAGTTTGAGGTCTTATGTTTAAGGCTTTAATACATCTTGAGTTAATTTTTATATATGGTGAGAGGCAGGGTTCCAGATTTAATCTTCTGCATATGACTAGTCAGTTTTCCCAGCACCATTTATTGAATAAGGCATTCTTTCCTCATTGTTTCTCTTTGGTGGCTTTGCCAAAAGTCATTTGATTGTAGGTATGTGACTTTGTTTATGAATTCTCTATTCTGTCCCGTTGCTCTATTTTTGCCCCAGCACCGAGTTGTTTTAATTGATATCACCTTGTAGCATAATGTGAAATGAGACAGTGTGATGCCTCCACATTTACAGTTTTTAATTAGGATTGTGTTGGTGATTTGGGCTCTCTTTTGGTTCCATATAAATTTTAAGATTTTTTTGTCTAATTCTGTGAAAAATGATGTATGTATTTTGATAGAAATTGTGTTGAATCTGTAGATGACTTTGGGCAGTATGGTCATTTTAACAATTTCAATTCTTCCACCCTGTGAGCATGGGATGTTCTTCCATTTCTGTCATCTGTAGTTTCTTTCATCAATGTGTAGTTCTTCTTGTAGAGATCATTCACCTCCTTGATTAGGTGTGTTCCTAGCTATTTTATTTGTTTGTGTGTGTGTGTGTGTGTGTGTGTGTGTGTGTGTGTGTGTGTGTGTGTTATAAATGGCATTGAGCTCTTGATTTGACTCTCAGCTTGAGCATATATAGAAACACTACTAACTTTTGTAAATTGATTTTGTGTCCTGAGATTTTACCAAACTCATTTATTAGGTCTAGAAGCCTCTTGGAGGAGTCTTTAGGGTTGTCTAGGTATACAATCATGTCATCAGTGAACAAGGATAGTTTGACTTCCTCTTTGCCAATTTGAATGCCTTTTATTTCTTTCTCTTGCTGGATTGTTCTTACTAAGACTTCCAGTAGGATGATGAATAGGAGTTGTTCCAATTAAACTTTTTGATGGTTGCTTATTGTATTTATTTGGTAGATGGTAAAAAGTGAGAACTGCATATTTTGTTATCCAGAGTAAGCAGTAAATGTATATTGAAAAGAAGAGAAGAATGTTTAAATGAAATCCTAAAAAAATTAAAAAATAAATGTCTAAAGAATTAACTGATTTATGCAAAACAAGAAAAGGAATAAAATAAGAAACAAAGAACAGAAGGGGTAAATAAAAATAAATATTTTAAATTTAAAGACAACTCTATCAGCACATGGAAAAAATGAGAAAAAATCTATAAAGACATAGATTATTTGAACAATATCATCAACCACTTTTACTAATACTAAATTTATAGAACATTCTATCCAAAAATTGCAGCATACCTACTCTTTTCAAGTATGTGACAATTAATCAAGTTAGACAATATGCTGTTTCATAAAAAAGGTTTAATAAATGGATCATGTTATCTGACAATTAAATTAAATTACAAAACTATAACAATAAAAATTAACAATAAGCACATCCTTAAGTTAAACAGTACACATCTAAATAATCTATGGCGCAAATAACATATAATGAGGAAAATTAGAAAATATTTTTACCTGATAGAATTTGTATATCACGAATAATGAAAAAAATGATAGTGAAAATTGTAGGATACAATTAACCCAGTGTTTGGAGAGCAGTTTATATTATTTTATTTTTTAAATTTTTACTATAAAGACGTGGGATACATTTCAGGGTTAGGTATATAAGCATTGATCATGCAGGTACCCTTGTTGATGAGGTATGCCACTCCCTCCCCTAGCAGTTTCCCTCAACTGCCAGTCCCACCCCCCCTCCCCTGACAGTTTCCCACTACTGCCAATCGCTTTCTTATAGCATTATAATTGTTCAAGGACCATTTATGAGTGAGAATATATGGGCCTCTGTTCTTTGTTTCTGTGATAAATCACTGAGTATGATCGACTCCAAATCCAGCCAAGTTGCTGCAAAGTCCATATGTTTGTCCTTCTTTACAGCTGCATAATATTCCATTGTGTATATGTACCACATTCTTTTATCCAGTCCAGCCTCAATGAGCAGCATGGTTGATTCCATGTTTTTGCTACTGTGAATAGAGCTGCAACAAACATACGTGTGCAGGTATCTTTTTTGTAGAATAATTTTAGTTCCTCCAGGTATATTCCCAATAGAGGAATTGCTGGGTCATTTGGGAGGTCAATTTCTAGTTCTTTCAGAGATCACCACACTGTCTTCCAAAGAGGTTTGCATCCCACAAGCAATGTAGAAGTGTTCCTTTTTCTCCACATCCTCACCAGCATCTGTTGTTGTTCGTTTTATTAATGATGGCCTTTCTACTGGGGTTAGGTGGTATCTCAACGTGGTTTTGATTTGCATTACTCTGATGATGAGTGAGGCTGAGCTTTTTCATGTGTCTGTTGGCTGCCCATATATCCTCTTCTGAGAAGTGTCTATTCATGTCTTTTGCCCACTTTTTAAAGGGGCAGTTTGTTTTTTCCTTTCGGCACATTTGAGTTCCTTGTAGATCCTAGATGTTAGGCCTTTGTCAGATATACACTTGGCAAATATGTTTTCCCATTCTGTGGGGTGTCTCCCTACTCTCTTGATGGTTTCTTTTGCTTTGCAGAAGCTCGTTAATTTGATGAGGTCCTACTTGTCTATCTTATTTCTTAAGGTCTTGGCCTCTAGGGTTCTGGATAGGAATTGGTTGCCAGTTCCAATTTCCATAAGGGTGTCTCCTGCATTTTCTAAGATTCTGATAGTTTGAGGTTTTATGTTTAGATCTTTGATCCATTTAGAGTTCATTTTTGTGTATGGTGATAGGTAGGGGTCCTATTTCAATCTTCTGCATGTGGTCAGCCAGTTTTCCCAGCACCATTTACTGAATCGGTTCTCCTCTCCCCAGTGGTTGTTCTTGGAGGTTTTGTCAAAGATGAGTTGGTTGAGGAATTGGGGCTTTGCTTCTGGAATCTCTATTCTGTTCCATTGGTCTATGTGCCTGCTCTTGTACCAATACCAGGCTGTTTTGATTACTGTAGCCTTATAGTAAAGTTTGAAGTCTGGAAGTGTGATACCTCCTGCTTTGTTACTTTTGTTAATGATTGTTTTGGCTATTTGTGGTTGTTTCTATTTCCATATGAATTTCTGTAGTGTCATTTCCAGATGGAGAGCAGTTTATAACTTTAAATACTTTTACTAGAAAAGAAAAACCATATAATAATCAATTACCTAAGTTGCTGTGATGACAATCTAGAAAACGAAGAGAAAAATAAACTAAAAGTTAACAAAATAAAATGCATAAATAGAGCTGAAGTGAATAAAATGAAAACACACAACAGAGAAAAGGACAAAGTATACTCAGTAAATTTTATATCCCTTTAGCCATAATAATGAAAAGCAAATAGTAACTAGTGGACCTACAATGCTGAGAAAATATCTTCTTATTGAAGAGTGAATGCTATGTTATGACTTATTAGTGATAACCATTCTTAATAGATTTAGGTGGCATCTCCTTGTAGTTTTGATTTGCATTCATCTGATGATTAGTGAGGTTGAGCATTTTTTTCATGTGTCTGTTGGCTGCTAGCTTGTCATCTTTTGAGAAGTGCCTGTTCATGTCCTTTGCCCGCTTTTTAATGGGGTTGTTTATTTGTTTGTTTCCCTTTCATTTGTTTGAGCTCCTTGTAGAGCCTTGATGTTAGGCCTTTGTCAAATGCATAATGTGCAAATATTTTTTTCCCATTTCATGAGTTGTCTCTTTACCTCTTGATGGTTTATTTTGCTGTGCAAAATCTTTTCAGTTTAATGGGGTCCCATCTTTCTATCTTAGTTTTTGTAGCATTTGCTTTTGGGGACTTGGTCATGAATTCATTGCCTACTCCAATATCCAGAAGGATGTTTCTTATATTTTCTTCTAGACTGTTGGTGGGAATGTAAGCTAGTTCAACCTATATGACAAGCAGTGTGGCAATTTCCAAAAGAACTAAAAATAGATCTTCCATGTGATCCAGCAATATCTCTCCTGGGAATATACCTGGAGGAATATAAACTGCTGTACAAAAAAAAGACACCTGCACACGGATGTTTATTGCCACACTATTCACAATAGCAAAACATGGAACCAATCTTGTTGTCCATCAAAAGTGAACTGGATAAAGAAAATGTGGTATATATACATGATGAAGTATTACACAGCCATAAAGAAGAAAATCGTGGCCTTCGAAGCAACTTGGATGCAGTTGGAGACCATCATACTAAGCGAACTGTCACAGAAACAACTGAATGCTGCATGTTCTCACTCATAAGTGAGTTGCGAATACTAGTCACGTTAGCACAAGAGTGGGATTGGCAATCATTGGGCTCTACTAGGGGAGGGTGGGAATAGGATGGGGGGACACATGACATCACAATGTGTCCAGGGGGATTGAGGGCCAGCTAGAAGCTTAAATTTCACTTCCACGCAGTCTATTTATGTAGTAAAAACTCACTTGCACCCTACAACACTATCATAAATAATTTTTTAAAGAGTGAATGTTAGGAAAATCTGAAGAATTTTTTAAAAACAATATACAAAACTTTATTACATAAGTGATTAAGCAGAACAAGTATTGATTACCAACCAATAAATAGGGATGGCCCTACAAAATGTTTAAAACTCCTCCATCAACTCAGCAAACACTGTAGGAATTTGCATGTTGACTATAATCTCCCTGGGAGAAGGTGAGTGAGTACAGAAGACTCAAGGTGACCCATCAAGTTCCGTGATGTGATCTAGGCCACCAGCCTAAGAAACTGTCCAGACAATAAGTGCTGGCCACCACCAAAAACTTCAAGTTTAGAATAAAGCAACATTAAAGACACTTCAATATGTTGGCAGTTAATAAGAGACAATTTTTAAAAAAGACTTAGAGTTCCAAAAGTCATTTAAGAAAGAAATATGCTAAAGAAGTGACTTAATGCATGAAGATATCTGTGCAAGACAATGTCTGAAGCAGGTGAAAGCACAGTTGATCTGGATGAAGAGGGGCTGAGGCACCAGGGTCCTGTTTTCTCTGTGCCACTGTGCCTGTCAAGGGGTTCCAAGAAGTATAGTTTGGCAATTTCCGTCCTACAGAAAGCAGGGAATGATGGATGTAAAGAACAGATGGAAGCATTACCTAGATAGCAAAAGAAATATACATATGAGAAAAGAGTAAAAGAAGAGAGAGAGAGAGAGAGAGAATAAAAAGTTCATTGAATATATTGCTTTAAAAAGGCATTTTACATATGGTGGAATTTTGGTATAACCATGGACTACAGGGGAGATAATTTAGGACAGGAAATCTATTTTAAGGGACATCACCTAATACAATATCATAAATGTGACTGCCTACTTCAAGAACGTGTAGACTTTGTCATGTGAAATTAACTCTGGTGTGTCCATAAGAAGTTAGTCACATTATGTAGTGTTTATAAGCATCTGCTTGGAGTCAGAAAGATCTATTTGAATTTCTTGATAATTGTGTAACTATGATTAATTTGTTCAAAATTATCATATATAAATTATGTTTATATAATAAGGTTTACCCTATGGAGTTGTTGTTAGAGTAAACCTTAATATGATTCCTGATAAATACTAAATATTCTATAAATACTGATTTTTGCCAAGTGAGAACGTTACTGCTAGGTCAGTAAAGAGATAGTAACCTGGGTTACCATCAACTAAAGAATTATAAAGAGCAGGTTTTCTCCAGAGAAATACAGGTAGAAGAGTCATGCTATTACAGATGGAAATTACATCTATATAAGCATACAGAATACACAGACATAACTATGCAAGCACACACACATATACACACATGCTATGTAGGGAATGCATTGTATCTGTTAATAATTCACAATTTTATATGGTTTTATAAGCAAAGTTAAAGGACATACTAAGAAAAAAGCAGGCGAGAGTTTTAGGAAACATTCTGGTAAAGGGCAAGAAATATAGTTAGCCCTGGTTGAAATATATTTCCTATTTCTCAAAACATGTTACATAAAAAAATTCTGATAGTCATTATTTTACTTTGATATGATGAAAGCAAGGGAAAAGAAGATAGTGGCTTGTGAGTATAGGAGATTTCTCACAAAATGTTGGTATTATTTCTACCTGAAAAAAGATAAGTAAAAATCAGTATTCATTATTGTAAGTTTACTTAATTTAAAAGCATATTTAAGTATACTTTTAATATATTTGGGTATATTTTATTTAAAAGTGAATAAGGAGTTCTGGCTGGCACATATTTGTATGGTTCAAGTAAAACAAAGTAACTAGTTGAGTCAATAATTCTCCTCTTCTAGGGATGTTCAGAGGAAATGAGCTAAAGCAGTATACACTTCTATTTCAGATGCAGTTGCCATGAGGAAGTGAGACTGTTTATAAGAAGGCCTGTCTCTGATGGATAAATAAATGTGAATGGATGTGAGTGAACCCACCAGCCTGGGAAGAGTAGCCTTCTATTCACAAATTGTGCTTATGCAAACAATGCTTTAATGATTGGCTAGATCTTCTCTGCCATTCCCCAGGACCATCTATGTCATTAGCTAAGAACACGATTAACATTTCATCTGTCCCCAGCCACGTTTATCTTGAGAGGAATATCTGGGCCAGACAAATGTACCTACCACCAAAGAAAACAGGAAAACGCACAAGGAATAGGATGCACTTCCTATAAACTATATTCTTTTCCTTCAACTTTGTGTTGAGAAATGCTCAAGTCAATGGAACCAAGCCTGAGATGAGAGATGATTTGATAAGGACACCTGGAAGGCATTTTATAACATAATCATTTTATTCACTGAGTCATTGCTTCTGAACCAGGATCTTAAGAATGCTGTAGACGCAATTATTGGTGCTAAGTAAATGTATTCTTGCCCTTTGTTGGGAATGGCAATCCTTTATTGCATAAAGTGGTATTTGCATCACTCTTTCTTCTGGAGTTTTCAATGAGATACTAGCTTCAGAGGACAAAATAGATAAAAATAGGGCAGGAGGATATTTTTATCCTCCTGCCTTTTATAAACTAATATATTCTTAAAAATAGAGATTCAAATTTGCTGAATTCTCTCTCAATTATATTAAAGAGATTGAATACTTTGGTATCAGAATGAAAAAGATAGAAAAGAAATGTTCTGTCAAAACTGCCCATTGCATTATACTGAATGCCAGCACTGTTTTTGGAGAAATCTATCATTTTTAATTCTTGCTCCTTGCATGTATTCTGTTTTATTCTTGTTTTACCTGTATTCTATTTTATACTTGCTCTAAACATGTATCTTATTTCCAAATAAGTAATCTTATTTGTTACTCCACTATCCAGTCTATCTTAAAAGAATCAAGATGTTCTTATAGTCATCCTTTTGAGTCAACAGAAGAAGAAAATGCCTCCCATGCCTACTCTCAAAGATACACATTTAACTTTGTTTTAATTAGGAAAGTTTCCAATAATAATTTAACATTTTTGAAGCAAGTTTGAGGGATGATTTACAAATGTCATATACTTTATCTGGTTAACTTGGTTAAAATTCTAAATAGTAGAAAGTCTTTGGTATATAGCTGCTTTATTAGGTGATTAGGTTATCCTTTTGAAACAAATTATGTCTATTTTCTTTCCACTAAAATCGGCTTCTCTCATCTAATTGACTGTCAATTTAGGTAAGGATGTTTCTCATAAATTATGTCAACTTGCTTCCTGAAAGATAAATCATTATCCTGTTCAAATGCAAAGAAATTTTGTGCAAATGCTGAAGACTTTTTAGACTCATATTTTTGCCTAATTAGATGCTTATATTTCAAAATCTCTTGAGAAGTTTATTTTTATTTTTGCATTCATTTAGTCCTTTAATAAGGCATTTACTTGAAATAGATCTAAAATTGTATCCTTTTTATTAAAATATATCTATTTTCACAATCCCAAATCTATAGTGGCACAAACAACATTTACAATCTATGACTATAAATAAGTAAATGTGTTTGGCATAAGGCGAATACTATAATCCTCTGCCAAGCACTTCATATGATTCATTTATTTTAACCTCATTATTATTTTTTTGCTAATAAAAGTAACTACAATGGCGTGTGTTATTAATACATACATGTAAATATAATTATACTCACATATACATATATTGTGCATGTATATATGTATATAGACATATATTTTCTAAATCCTGAGGTTTTGACTATTTCTTTTCCTTTTTTTTTTTTTTCAGTAGGAATCTCACTCTTGTCACCCAGGTTGGAGTGCAGTGGCTTGCTCACGGCCACCACAGCCTCGACCTGCTGGGATCAGGCAATCCTTCTGCCTCAGCCTTCCAAGTAGCTGGGACTACAGGCACGCGCCACTACGCCCAGGTTATTTTTTTAATTTACTGTAGAGATGAGGTCTTGCTAAGTTGCCCAGGCTGGTCTTGAATCCCCAGGCTCAGGCAGTCCTCTCACTCGACCTCCTAAAGTGCTGGGATTATAGGCTGAGCCACCATGCTCGGTCTTGACTATTTTACTGCTTCACAAAACAATGGCAAATGCTTTCATGTATACCTTTTGATATGTATAATTCTTAAAAGAATCACCTTAAGAAGTCTATATATTTCCAATAATGTCCCTTTGGTTAGCTCATCTTTGTGACATTTTGTGACAGGCCTTCCAATCACCTTATAAATCACATAGGAAAAGTTGCTCTATTTGGAATTCACACCTTCTTATTTATCCAGATCTGTGTTGTCCAGTTAATAAACAACTTTACTCTATATCTTTGGTTTGAAACAAAGTTTAGTTTTAGTTTTTGTTTTTTTGCAAGAGTCAGATCCACTTTCTTTCTTTTTTTTTTTTTTATTTGAGTTAGAGTCTCACTCTGTCGCCCAGACTGGAGTGCAGTGGCCGCTCCCGGCCACCGCAGCCTCGACCTGCTGGGCTCCGGTGATCCTTCCGCCTCAGCCTTCCAATTAGCTAGAACTACAGGCGTGTGCTGCCACACCCAGCTAATTTTTTTGACCTATTGTAGAGATGAGGTCTCGCCAAGTTGCCAAGGCGAGTCTCGAACCTTCAGGCTCAGGCAGATCCACTTTCAAATGAACATGTTTTGTCTCAAGTAAGGGTACTTGTGATGGGAAGTGTGTACTGAAGTGTCAATGAATTTATTTTGTTTTTTTCAATGGAAAGTAAGCAAAATATAGTGGTGAAGAATATAAGACGAAGCTGGGCTCGGTGGCTCAGCCTGTAATCCCAGCACTTTTGGAGGCCAAGGCAAATGGATTGCCTGAGCCCGCTGGTTCAAGACCAGCCCTGGCAACTTGACGACACCTCGTCTCTACAATCAAAAATCAAAAATTAGCTGAGGGTGGTAGTGTGCATCTGTAGTTCCAGCTCCTTGGTAGGATGAGGCAGAAAGATCACCGAAGCCCAGCAGATCAACGCTGGGGTGGCTGTGAGCATGACACTGCCCTTCAACTTGGACAATGAATTGAGACTCCAACTCAAAAAAAAAAAAAGAATGTAAGTTGAGAAGTCAAACCTGAATTTTAGATGTTGTTCTGACATTTTGACAAGTAACTAGTTCCTCTAGGCCTCAGTGTTTTCATCTGTAAAATGGAGCTTCTACTAGCATCTTGAGGTTGCCATGAGGTTGCAAGAGTTGAACATGTGCATATATGTCTATCATAGTACCATAGGAAGAACCCCATAAATGATGGATTGGTCTTCCTCAAATACTTGTGTGATGGTATAACACACTAATAAAGACACTCTCCCAAGATCTTCCTTTTCCTCCAAAAAACAGTCATGTCTTTTCTGATAGACTGATTATGATCACCCATCTGGAGCAACAGCGAGTTTGAAAAACAGTATGCATTTATTTCATAATCAATGCATTTTTACTACTACTAGTAGTAGTAGTTGTTGTTGTTGTTTTGTCTTTCTGTGAGTGACAATATGTTGGGTATGAACTTTCATGGTAGATGGCCACATTTGGACATAATCAATGTCTCTAAAACAAAAGGACTTTTCCATGACTTGAATCTGTGCTCCCATTCATGATCATTAGTTTTATACTCTAGACATGGAAGTTATCCTGCACCCATGTGTGAGATGTTTCCCTCTCAAGATAAATATGGTTGGCGACAGATGGAATATCTGTGTTCTTAGATTATGGCATGGACCTTTCAGGGGAATTTCAGAGAAATAGATTTGGCACAGAGAATTTAGAATTATATCGGCAGGTTTCTTATCACCAGTTTTGAATAACTAGACAATGAAGCAGTGTCCTCAGAATCCTAGGGATTCTGATTTTCTATAGTAATCGTATAAAAAGTTAAAACTAGAATTCATATGAGGGGAAAAATTCTCATACATTTAAGGGTGCAGAACAATTACAAAGTGATTAAATCTAGTTTGTGGGGCAAATATAAGGACTGATTTACTGTGATGTTGGAAAATATATGTATATAAACATTACAATTTAATATTGGGATAATTGTAGGAAAACAGTGATGATGGCAACATAGTTTTTAATCTTCATGGAGTTTATTACAAAAATAGAGCCATTAGATAGCCGACTAAACTCCCATAGACAACATTTAACTGACAAGTCATGTCTATAAGTCTAAAAATATTAAGTGAGTATTTATAAACTACTGACCGCTGCAGACTTACATGGTGCTGATGCCTGAGCACTGGGAAGCATATTAAGTCAACTTGAGAACAGCAGCTGAATCTGAAAGAGTACTATCCACTCTAATAGAAGATACACCAGGGGCTTATGCTTAGTTCAAGGGGACTGGAACAGTTTTTATCTGTACCATAGGAAGAACCCCATAAATGATGGATTGATCTTCCTCAAATACTTGTGTGATGGTATAAAACACTAATAAAGACTTTCGTTCTAGAGACATTGATTATGTCCAAATGTGGGTTTTTATGGGTCCTCAAAACTGATCTACTAAGATACTCCTTCATGATGTGGTCTTAAAACTGATGGGAGTGGAAAGAAAATTGATCAACACTGAAACAAGAGAGATAAAGGAAAGAAGAGGCCCAGATAAAACTTAACAGAAAGGAATTGGGCCAAAAAATATCAGAAAACAGGGTAATGTGTGCATGTGTACATATTTGCAGTACCTATGTATCTTTAACACAACACAAAAATCACAGAAGGTGATGTCCTCTAAAGTTAGCTTTTCTAAGAAAGAAACTGGAAAAGAAAATCAGCAGACAATATCATAAGAGAAATTAATGATAAGAAAGATTAAAACCTAATATTAAAAAAACAAAGAAATACAAGACTTCAAGAGAAAATGACAACATATGAATAATCAGAGTCTTTAAAGAAAATCAAAGCAAAGAAACAGAACAAATACTAAAAACTATAATTCAAGAATTCCTGCTGAAATGAAAACGAACGTATCATTATAAAGACCTTAAAAGTGAGTTTATACATAAAACAGGTAAAATTCCTAACATAAGATGTTCTAAGAGTGTTAATAATTTTTCTGAACATTTCTATACCTAAAAGGGGATGGAAATTGATATTTTATTGTTCAAAAGAATAAATTGTTTGGAAGAATCTCCTTCTTGCAACAAGAAAAACCTGGGCTAACTGAGAAGCAGTAACTTTTTGGACCTATTGGAAAACTGAGATTGAAGAACAAACCACCACACCAAAGTCTGGAAATACAGAAGCATCCAGAGGGATACAGCGACTAGGTATGCAAATCAGGTACAGATGCTGTTGGAGGCGTAACCTGGTGGGACCATCTAAATGATAAAAACTCATTTCATTCTCAGGACTATCTTGTTTTGTAGGTAGTATTATTATCACCATCTCACCGAGGAGGAAATTGAGTCTAACAGATGTGAGATGATTTCCCAAGGTGGTCACTTTAAGATGTCAACCCAGATTTGCCCTATTTTAGTAGAGTACTGGTAACTGATTAACTACTGGCTCTGGGGAGGGTAGGAGCAGGAAGAAGGCTGATTTGTAGCATTTGTCTGTTTTCCTGGTGTGACTATTCGCCACATGGCTTATTTCAAGCTACCAATGTCATGTAACTAAATGCAGTAGGGCACATCTAGTCTAGTTGAAGCCTCATTTGTGCCTATGGAAGTTGGTACCAGGACAACTAGAGCAGTATATCTAGTTCAGAACTTAAATAGATAAAGTTAATACTTGTCTTAAAAAACTGTCATCTTGAAAAAGAAAGACAAACTATAAGCTAAGACTTTGATTAGTCTTTACACATTTTGTAGAAATGTATATAAAACTACCAGGTAGGAAATTTGCTAGCCTAGGCTTTAATGTGCATCTTGGAAATGGGCTTTGCAGAACTGCTGAAAAAGCATGACAGAAATCTGACTGAGCTAACAGGCAGTATAGCACCAGTGGTTCAAAGTATGAACTCTGGCATCAGATGGCTGCTGGCGGAGATGTTGTCTGGGCCACTTAGTAACTATGGGAACTTAATACTGGTTCTCCACTCCTTTAGACCCCAAAATTTGAGGTGTGAAGCCCAGCGTGACTCATGACTGTCTGATGCACGCTAGTTCCTCTTAGTCCTGGTCCTTCAGGTTTCTGTTCACTAGCATACATAGCATTCGTTTCAGTGCCAATATATTAAACCAGTAGGTCATATAAATAATAATATTGGAACACTTTACATCTGAATAGAACTTTATTTACAAAGTAATGGCCTGCATACTTCCTATTTTAAAACCAAATAACAGTCTTTGGAAATAAACAGGTTGAGTATGGGCTAATTTTATAGGTGAGAAAATAACATTTTTGAGATAAGGAATGTTCTAGCTGAGACCTAAAACCGTACATTCAAATACTAACTTCAGTGTATTTTTCTAGTAGGAGATTGAGGCCAAATCTAAATTTTAAAATGTCAGGGGAAGAGCACACTTGATAAAATGTAGTTGTGATTCAGCTACATTTTAGTTAAATAATAAAAACTTTTCATTACCTTTTTATAAGCTAATTATCTCTGCAGATTTTACGTTTATATTTTGAAGGGCAACCCATTTACTAAATAGAAATTTCATATCATAAGATAGTAAATTTTCGAGAGCAAAAAATTAATAAAATGTTAAAGACTAAAAAAATCCTTTCCACAATTTGCTTTTGTTAGCAGAACACTAATGCAACAGAAATAGTAACACTCTCCAATTTGGTATAATTTGAGTTAGCATTAGGCCAGCTACTAGAAAATATGTCATAGGATAGAGCAAAAATGATGAATTGCCAGCTGAGAGGCAACAATTATAACTTTTTTAAGTGTTCAGATAAGAAAAAGAGGTTTTCAGTCTGTGATGGTGAGGGAAGGCTTTATCTCAGGTACACATGGTAGCTGCTTGTCAGCTAACACTGGCAACGGGCCAGTGAGAGGAAACTGACAGAATTACCATAGAGATTGATTTGATTTAAACTTCATCCTCTGGGCTAGGATGCAGAATAACTTTAGACATATTTATCAATTTCAATACGAGTGGAAAGAAAGTGAAAATACTATTGCAAAATTTATATTTTTAGTAGTCAAATCAATTTTAGAATGTAAGGTAGCACAGAGAAATGAAAGCTTATTCACTTAGAGATGAAAACATTTAGGAATTCAATATATTATGTTAAAATGAGCTGTTAAGTGCTCTTAGCTCTTTAAAAGTGTTGTTTTGGTAATTGAACATTACGTGAGAGGTATAGTCTTAGAGTAAAGCCACAGCAATGGTTCTTAATCTGTATCTCTTTGACTCTGTTTGCGAGAGATGAGTTCTCACTTTAGGGAAATGATTCTAAGTGTATACAGATAAATTTTTCATTCAATGTTGGGTTCATTGTTCCCCCTGAAGCCAACAAAACAAAAATTCAGGTTTAAAATCTTAGCTTTGTATAACATTTTAAATATAATTTTTAAAATACAAAATTTGTTACTAGACCTTGAATCAAGTATCTAGCATTACAAGTTACATTTTCATCTTTGGGTGTCACCAATCCTAAGTTTACCTCACAAGACTGAAAACAAGATGAGGTGCTGGACACTATGGTCAGCTTTTTATTGTCTAGGGCTTTATTATTGTATAATTTGCATACTTTACTATAAAAGGGGGGAATTCTGGGCAGGTAAAACTGGCAGACATTCACTAAAAATGCCCAGTTATGCCCATTATTTACTGCAGTTCCTCATTATTACTGTTGAAAAATCTGGGTTTCTTTTCATTAATTTTGTAAGTTTATGCTCCATGAATTTTTGGTTATTGGGTGCACATATGTTTATAATTTTATGTGCTCTTAATAGACTTAATTTTTATCAATATAAATGTCCCTCTATCTCTACTAACATTTTTTTGTCTCAAAGTCTGTCTTATCTGATGTTATTAGAGCCATTCTATCTCTCTTACATTTTCTGCTTGCTTGGTATATCTCTTTTTACTCTCCTACTTTCAATCTATTTATAGCTTTGATTCTAAAGTCTGTCTTCTCCCGTCAACTTATGACTGAGTCTTGCTGTTTAATGCAGTCTGACAATTTCAATCTTTTGGTTGGATTTTTTAAACTATTAACATTTACTGATATTAGTGACATGGTTGGATTTATATCTGCTCTTTAGCTTTTTATTTTCTATACATCTCATGGTCATTTTTTCCCTCTCTTACTATGTGTTTTTCTGGCTGTATCTATACCTAGAGTAGTGCTTCCAGCCCAAGAAGCAGGGAGAAAGATGGGAGCTCATAATGGCTCAAATTTACTGACTCTCTTTGTTCCTATTGAGATTTAGTAGATTTTCTTGAATTAATATTTCTCTATCTGTTGCAGTCTAAAGACTTTTTTTTTTAGAATGTTCACCAGTTAGATGATTGCCTTACTGGAAAAAGAATTGACCGAGCTCTCCACAGTACCATTCTGAAAGTCTTGCTTTGGCCATTGTTTGTTTCATTAATTTTTAGTGATTATTTACAGTTTAGCAACAGCCAAGGAGAAAATCCTGAGATTGGCTAGAAATTATTTCCTGTATTTTCACTTTGTATATGAGTACAGTGCTCTAACAGACAGATTGTTTAAATGGTCTTACCATGAGTTGTTCACACAACCAAAGATGGGTTAATTGCAATTTTACTTAGGATTTTCTGACAAAGCCATTAGAGAAGAGGTTTGATTTCCCTAAAAATGATAACTGAGTTATATAAGGGACTAGACCTGCTGGGCCTCCTCGGTCACTCTGAGAAGAGAACCTGCCTGAGAATAATGGCACCATATGTTAAACAGAGTTGATAAAAGGGGAGAACAGGATACTTGATCCTTAGTTTTCTGCCGTAGCAGAAGCTAGCTCCATTCTTGAGAAGTTTTCCCCCTTGCAAAGCCAACCAATTACTTTATTGTTGTAAGCTAAATTGAGATTTTTGTCATTTTCAACTGAAAGAGTTTTACTAATAAAGTATTATAAAGGGTTCCTGTGTATATCTCATTTCATCTTGCCTTTGTTTGGCATGCAATAACAAAATACCATACATTAGGTAGCATCAACAACATAAATCTATTTCTCACATTTCTGTAGGCCAGAATTCTGAGATCAGGATGTATCAGGACAGTTAGGTTCTGGTGAGGACCATATTCCAGGTTACAGACTGTCAACTACTCATTGCATTCTCTCTGGCCTCAATTTATATAGGTACTTATCCCATGTAACTTATGATTTATTTACCTCCCCAAAATTCCACATACAAATACCATCACATTGAGAATTAGTTTCAATGTACAAATTTTTGTGGAACACAAACATTCAGTCCATAACATTTCTCTTTTCAGAAAGATTGTAATAGGAAGAGAAACATGAAATGTCACTTTGGTTCTCGAATGTATTTATGACTAGATTGGAAACAACTAGTCCAGTAGAATCGTAATCTTGATACAAATTATGTCATTAAAATATATGAAATATATATACACATAAATATGTATACATATACTTTTTAATGAGGTTAGTTTTTCCCCCCGGTCAATTTGTTTAAGTTCCTTATAGTTCCTGGATGTTAGGCCTTTGCCTAATGTACAGCTTGCAAATATATATTTTTTCATTCTGTATGTTGTCTCTTTACTCTCTTGATAGTTTTTTTGCTATGCAGAAACATTTAGCTTAATAAGGGTCTACCTGACAATTTTAGATTTTGGTGCATTTGCAAACTTGAAGACGTGACAATTAACTCATTGTCTGGGCCAATGTGCAGTGCTATGAATTTTCTTCTAAGATTTTTATAATTTGAGGTTTCATGTTTAAGTCCTTGATCCATTTTGAGTTAATTTTTGTATGTGGTGATAGATAGGGGCCAGGTTCATTCTTCTGCTTGTGGTTAGCCAGTTTTCCAACACCATTTGCTAAATATGGTTTCCTTTCCCCAATGTTTGTTTTTGTTGGCTTTGCCAAAATTGACAAAATTTTGTCAAAGATGAGGTGGTTGAGGGTCTGTGGTTTGATTTTCAGATTTTCTGTCTTGTATCATTGGTCTATTTATGGACTTTTGTACCAATACCATGCTGACTTGATTACTGTAACCTTGTAGTAAATGTTGATGTCTGAAAGTGTGATACCTCCAGGTGTGTGTATGTGTGTGTGTGTGTGTGTGTGTGTGAATGTGTGTTGAGAATTGCTTTTTCTGCATCTAATAAGATAATCATGTGGTTCTTTGCTTTGCTTATCTTTATTTTGAAAGATTATGCTTATTGATTTGCATATGTTGAACCAGCCATGGACCACAGGAATGAATCTCATCTTGTTGTGAGGGATGAACCTTGGAAGGTGCTGTTGGATGCAATTTTCTAGAATCTTGTTGAAAACTTTTGCATCTATCTTCATCAGGAAAATTTTCTATAGTTTTCTTTCCTTATTGGGACTTTGTCATTTTTGGATACCAGGATGATATTGGCTTAAGAGTATGAACTAGGACTAACTCCTTCCTTCTCAATTTCTTGGAATACTTTCGATAAGATCGGTATCAGCTCTTCCTTTTATGTCTTTTAGAATTCAGTTGAGAACTCATCTGGCCCAGGGCTTTGTATGACAGGGAAGTTTCTTATTACTGAGTTGATTTTTTGGATTATTTTTAGTCTGTTTATGGTTTTCTAGTTTCCACAGATGAAGGGGGGTTGGATCATCAGGCATTAAATTCTCATAAGGAGTGTGCAACCTAGACCCCTCACATGTGCAGTTCACAATAGAATTTGTGCTTCTATGAGAATCTAGTACATGCTGATCTGACAGCTGGCAGAGTTCCACTCGTTTTTTTCACCACTCACCTCCTTCTCGTGGCTGGTTTCTAACAGGTCACGAACTGGTACCGTTCTGCACTCTGGGGGTTGGGGACCCCAGTTTTACATAATCTCAAACCTCTCATAGGCTCTGCTCATTCTTCTTAAGTCTTTTCTCCTTGTTTTTTCTGACTGGGAAAAAGAAAATCAGACCTGGATCCCCAAGCCCTGAGATTCTTTCCTCTGCCTGGTCAGTTTTGCTGTTGAGACTTGCTATTGTGTTTCTGAAACTCTAGGAGGATAATTCTTTATGAATTAGACAATATTATATTTAATCAACCATGCCCTTTCACCTTCCAACAACTGTAAGTTGTTTAAGTGATCAATATGTCCTTTGTGTACTAAAATGTAGTCATATTCACGGTAAGCATGAAAAGGATTGAAGACAACAGCGAAATCAAGTGGTTTATCTGGGTCCAGGGAAATTGCTATGAGTGATCCAGGTAATGTTAAGCAAAATATCCATTTTTCAATTATGACTCCTATAACAAATATTTACTGAGTGCAAATCTGAATTATTGATTCCATTTAAAAATCACTAGAGCTCTTAGTTGTACTTTGAGAGTAGCTGTAGTATCTGTTTCTCTCAAATAAAAACAATTTGTCTCTGTCTTTCACAATAAAAAAACCTTAAAATATGATGATTGTTATGAATTCATCATTTTACTTTTTCACTCAGCTGATTCATTTTGTTTTTAATGTTTATTTTTAGAATTGTGGGGTACATGTGAGGATTTGCTACATAAGTAAGTTGTGTGCAAGTGAGGTTTGGGCTTCTAACAAGCTCTCTCTCTCCCTGGTAGTGGGCATGGTTCCAAAGAGTGGTTGCATGCCCCTCATTCTTCCTCCCTTCTACCCCCTGCTAATAGTTCCCAGTGTCAGTTGTTCCCACCTTGGAGATGACGTGCTCAATGTTTAAAGCCCACTTATGTTCACTCAGCTTATGTTAACACTGTGATTGATGGCAACAAAATTAAGTGTCTGTTTTTACTTGAATGGATTAAGCCAGCTTTGAGTCCACTTGTCTTGGCTAGGTATAAGATATGGTCTAGTAGGATAGTCTTCGAAAGAATCTGCTTACTTCGGTGAGAAAGGCTGCCACATCACAGCTTATAATAGATACCTGAAATACAGCACAATAATTATCTATTTTTTTTGCCTTTTTATCTTAAAATAGAAACTGACTTAAAATAAAAACAAATATATATGATCATTATGTAATAATCTATAGGGTAAAAATACGATTTAAACAAAAATAAATGAACTTAGATACATGTCAAATGTTGCCTATTTTTAATTCTATATAATGTCACCACCAAGAGTAGCTACTCTACTGAATGTCATCCTGATTGATTTTTCTTTTTTTAATTTTTTCTTCTTTAATTATTATTTTTATTTTAAAGATGTGGGATATAATTCAGAGTTAGGTACACAAGTGGTCATTGTGCAGATAAAGTTTGGATACCCTTATTGATGTTATGAAACTATATAAACCAAAATATTTGATACTTAATGAGAGATCTTTTTTAAAAAAGCAGCATTACAAGGCCAAATAGGTAGACTAATTTTAAGGCAATATGCATTACACACAAATGCACAGATTATGATGCAAATATACCAATGCTGTTCATTTATAAACTATTCATCTGGAATATTGTTCTTTAAGGTTCATCATAACACAAACCAATGTAAAGTCTTCCCTCTCTCCCTTGTTATCCAGCAAAGGGGCAATCGTAGGAATAATAGATAAGTTTGAATAAGTAAATTCAGTCTATCTGAATGTCCAACTTTATTAGAGGCAATGGCTGACTGAGGTGCGGACTGTTAGCAAATCTATCAATCAGGATTCTGGGTCATATGTTCCAGTTTTTTCCTCTGGAAGACATTAGTAGGTTTCCATTTTCTGTGCTTCCTTTCCTCCCTCTGCATCTCCTTATCTCATCTCTTATCACACCGTGTGGGAATCACCCTTGATGCATCTGCCTATTGGAAGGCAGATACTAAGGCACGGCTCCCCCCCCATTTCTAATCACTAATCATGATGTTCATTAAACTACTTGAAATAAAATAAACTAAAAGATAACTTTAACACAATCGAGGCTTTTCACCTTAGTTGGAAAGTATGCAAAAGTGCCTACATAATTTTTAGATTAAATGATTTTTAAAAACCGGGGGGGGGGGGCAGAGCTTCAGATGGCAACCAACATGTGGGACTGTAAGAGTCTCCTGGAGGCAAGTGTTCATAAAAACTCTCTGAGTGAGTGGGCGGGTGCTGGTGGGAGCGTGAAAGGCCATCTGAGGGGATACTCAGATGCATGCACCTGGGTCCCCCTTCTGAGAGCAACTGCAAGCCCCCACCACCCTGAAATTGGAGTGTAGCACAGGATCACGCCCAGGATGGTCTGCGGCTCAAGGGAACACACCTGAGAAAAGCCTGCTGAATCCAGCTGATTCCCATCCCTGGTGCCTGGCCCACAGCATCACCTGTCATAATGGATCAACTGAAGCCACAGATCTGATCAGTGGAGAGAGAGGATCAGGAAAGCCTGAGAGGAGTTCATGCTTGTTGAGGAGCCCCCCACCACAGCCATTTCCTTTGACCCAGGACTGGGCAAAGATTTGCATTGCTCTGCCCAGGTCCAACTTGTTGCCTAAGGTAATCTCATCAAAGAGGGAGAGACAGAAGCCCCTCTCCCAGGCTGAATCAGAGACAGGCAAATCAGATCTGTGTGGCAGACCTGACAGGCAACAAGCCAAGTGAACCCAGATCTGACTCACCCCCCTCCCAAAAAAGGCCTACAGCAACTGACCCAAGCTATGAGTAACCCTATCTTTCTGCCATGGGGGTAGGGGGGCGTTGGTTAGAGATCAGAGCTGAAGGGACTTTGGATATACAGGAAGGACTTCAGAGCCAGTCTGATTCCTTGTTTTTATTTTTATTTTTTGACTGTTTGTTTTGCTCACTTTTGTTTGCTTTCTGCTTTAGGGGTTTTTTTTTTTTTCTCTTTCATTCCGGTTTTGATAATGTTTTCATATTTGCTCTGCTTTTGTTATTTTACTGATTATTTTCTTTCTTCTTTCTATTCTCTAGACTCCCTGTTTGTGTGGGGAAGGGTACATCAATAGACAGGATTTTGCTGGATTGTGTTTTGTGTGATTACCTGTATGCTCTAGGGTTTTCTTTTTTGTTTGTTTGTTTTCCTCTTTTCTGTCTTTGTGTCTCTTTTCATTTGTTAGCTGGTATATCTGTCTATTTTCGCCTTACTCTTCTTTCACTCCACCTTCTTCTTGACTCCTCCCTTCCTTCTTCCATTATTTTCCTTTTTCTTACCTCATTTTGTTCCAGGGAGCAAACCT
>NW_007145609.1:0-819 GCF_000164805.1 Carlito syrichta
AATGATTTTATCATTGAAACTGTTGGTCTAGATTACGTTTGGTGTTTACCTTCTGACTTATACTGTTTCTTGATTTTCTTGGCCTGTCTCTGTTTAGCTATCAGTATTCTTTAGGGAATCTTTCTTACCTGTCTTTTTTCACTTCTTCCCAGCCCTGTGTCTCTCTCTCACCTGATAGTTGGTATGTATATCTGTTTTCCCTCTTGCACTTCTCTCTTTCGCTTATTTTGACTTATGATTTTATCATTGTAACTGTTAGTTTAGATCACGTCTGTTGTTGACCTTCTGACCTACACTGTTTCTCGATTTTATTGACCTGTGTCTGTGTAGCTATCAGTACTCCTTAGGGAATCTTTCTTACGTGTCTTTCTTCACTTCTTCCCGATCCTGTGACTGTTTTTCACCTGATAGCTGGTATGTATATCTGTTATCCCTCTCGCACTTCTCTCTTTCGCTCATTTTGACTTATGATTTTATCATTGTAACTGTTGGTTTAGATCACGTTTGTTGTTTACCTTCTGACTTACACTGTTTCTCGATTTTATTGCCCTGTCTCTGTGTTGCTTCAGTACTCTTTAGTACTATGTAGCTATCAGTACTCTTTCTTACGTGTCTTTCTTCACCTCTTCCCAGCCCTGTGTCTCGTTCTCACCTGATAGATGGTATGTATATCTGTTTTCCCTCTCGCGCTTCTCTCTTTCTAACTCCCTATTGACCCCCCTTCCTCCATTATTTTCTTCTTCTATATGCCCCTTTTAAATTTAGGGACCAGACTGCAAACTGCTGAATAGACAGACTGTAAAGCAGAGGGAAAAGTGA
>NW_007145610.1:0-765 GCF_000164805.1 Carlito syrichta
CTCTTTCTACTCCCTATTGACCCCCCCTTCCTCCATTATTTTCTTCTTCTATATGCCCCCTTTTTAAATCTAGGGACCAAGACTGCAAACTGCTGAATAGACAGACTGTAAAGCAGAGGGAAAAGTGAACAAAACCAGAAGACCCTCATAAGGAAGAACAGGTCATTGCAGAAGAGAAATAAAAGCAACTCCACCTTCCCTCAAAAACAGAATTGAAGAGGGGGAGGGAAAGGGGTAAAGGGAGAAAAATCTACAGAAATGAAGAAAAAGCAAAAGAAGAGTATAGGTCTCTCCCAGACGCCTGGGAGAGCAGACACTGAGAAAACTGACTTTGGAATACAAACAATGAAAAGTCCCCAGAATGAAGGGTCTCAAAATTCAAATGTAGATATCAAAACAATAATGGAGAGATTAAAAAGAATTGAGGAGACACAAGAAGAAACTAGCTGATATCTGAGATAACAGTAATAAAGAATACTGTGAATGAAATAAATAACAAATTGATAAGCATGGAAAGTAGAATTACCCAAGCAGAAGAAAGAATCTCAGAGCTTCAGGACCAAAATATAGAAATAACCCAAACTCTTAAAAACACAGAAAATAAGCTAAAAAAGACAGAACAAAACCTTCAAGAGATGAGTGGCTACCTCAAGAGGCCTAACCTAAGAATAATCGGACTCCCTGAGGCAGAAAGAGAAACAGAGACCACATTGGAACAAACTTTCCACGAGATCATTCAAGAAAATTCCCTTATCTAATCAGTGA
>NW_007145611.1:0-793 GCF_000164805.1 Carlito syrichta
AAATAAAGTAGGCACAAAAGAAAAAATCCTAAAGGCAGCAAGAGAAAAAGGCCAGATCACCCACCATGGAAGACCAATCAGAATAGCAGCAGATTTATCTGCAGAAACCCTGCAGGCTAGGAGAGCTGGAGCCCTATCTTCAAAGTCCTAAAGGATAAACAATTTCAACCAAGAATAACCTACCCAGCCAAGCTAAGCTTCATCAGTGAGGGAGAATTAAAATCTTTCCCAGATATCCAATCCCTAAGAACTTATGCAGCCACAAAACCATCTCTACATGAAACACTTAAGAAAGTACTAAACACAGAAGAAAAGGAAAAAAGAACAACGTTCTTCACAAGAGTACAGGGAAAAGAATAAAATATACACGAACCAACCCCAAAAGCAAAAGAAAGACAAAAAAAAAGAAAGAAAAAAAAAAGAAAAAACCAAGTGGAAGAACAATAACTCAATAAGAACTCCATGATAGGGATGAACTCTCACATTTCAATAATTAGTCTGAATGTGAATGGACTAAACGCACCACTGAAAAGACATAGAATGACAAAATGGATAAAATATCACCAGGCAACAATATACTGCCTTCAAGAGACCCATCTCACTAGAAAGGACATACACAGACTCAAAGTAAGAGGATGGGAAACAAATTTTCAGGCGAATGGAACACAAAAGAAAGGAGGAGTCGCGATCCTAATTTCAGACAAAATACCATTTAAGCTATCAAAAATTAAAAAAGATACAGAGGGCCACTACATAATGATAAAAGGTTCACTCCATCAACAAGAAATATCTA
>NW_007145612.1:0-753 GCF_000164805.1 Carlito syrichta
AAAGTTAACTATATTCTTATTAAACCTAAAAATATCATGATCGATTATGCTTGAACTAACATGATTTCTTGATGTAGTATGACCTATTCTACAATACATTCTATGAATAAAATAAATTCAATTTCTATAATAGGTAGAAAAAAGACCTTACAACAACTGTAGTTAAAGCCAGCCTAAAAGAATGCAGCCCAGTCC
The DNA here is from genome assembly GCF_000164805.1 of Carlito syrichta. Lineage (NCBI taxonomy): Eukaryota > Metazoa > Chordata > Mammalia > Primates > Tarsiidae > Carlito > Carlito syrichta. The sequence goes on from NW_007145612.1 coordinate 196, forward strand.
AAAGTACACGCTGGGCTCTCAGGCATGTGGCCCAGCCCAAACTCTGTGCTGGGTCACTCTTGATAATCATCTATACCATTGAAAAGCTGAAAACAGCTCTCCAAAAGTATATACTAATTCTACAAATATTCTTTTAAATCTTATAAAGAAGCTTGTACCATATAAAAGGCTCCCAAATGTGACCTGAATTTGAATTATATCTAATACCTAAGCCGAAACCACAGTTTATGGGAAACAGGAACAATGGGTTTCTAGAGTGAGCCATGCCTGTCACAGTCACAGAGCCTTCAGCTTAGGCCAGCAGAGTTCCTTTAGGGTGTTTGTGCTGCATGGCAAAAGGGGGAGGAAAATGGGGTCTATGGCTCCCGAACACATCCTAGCGGTCTCGGGGTCCACGGCCCTCCCTGATCCCTAATGCTCAGTGGGCCTCCGTGGCCAGCTCCCAACAAAATAGGGATTGTGTGTTAAGACAGTGCTCACCCAGAAGAACCAGGTTTCTGTGGTTCTCTAACATAACGTTCCGGTACAATATCCGCTGAGTGGGGTCCAGGCATTCCC
>NW_007145613.1:0-638 GCF_000164805.1 Carlito syrichta
CTTCCTGCTTTCAGCTCCAGTTCTCTCTGTGGGTATCAGGATGCCCCCTTCTCCCTTCTCATTCTTACAGCTTTCCATCCTCTGGTGATTCTAACCTTCCTCTTATCTTTGTCTTTTGTTCCCTGACTCCTATTGGCCCCTTCATATGGTACCCTAACTCTCAGGCCTCTGAGACCCAGGGTATTTGTGTGTAGACATCCATCAGCCTTGCCCCCGAAATAGACATATACATAAAACATACACACACACCTGAAAGTTGTCCCTACTCCTGTTGCCCTAGAATTTGACTCCTAGGTTCTCAAGTGTACCTGCAAGGGTCTTCCCTGACAGAGTGTCTGATCTGGGGGTCACCATGTTGGTAACTTAGTGTTGGTCTGTGTTTTGGAAGTATGGATATTTAGTAGTGGCTGCAGTTCTAGCTTGTAAAGAGGGAGCCCATTCTGGAGCACCCATACATGGCTTTCGTGTGTGCCATATTCATGAGGCCATTGTGCAAGTACTGGGTTGTTTGAGTGTCAGTTTGTCTGTGTTTACTCCCTCCACCATTAGTAGACAATGAGAGCTTCCCATTGGGAGTACTCACCTGGCCCTATATGTCTCCATTTGGCTAGTTCTGCAATGCATTCTTTTGGTCTACT
>NW_007145614.1:0-619 GCF_000164805.1 Carlito syrichta
TTTATTTGGGGAGGAGCTGAGGGTTTTGCAGTTGCCAAATATTTAGTATGAATTATTAAAATGTAACCAGGATCCATGGTATCCACGTCCCTAGGAAAAATCTGGGCATCTGCATTTTTATATACAGAATTGGAATACACATGGACAGGAAATTCACGGTATCTTGCTGATAACGGAAAGGGAATCTGGTTCTTGGAATTCTCAATCGATTTAAATCTACAAAGTCTCTTGATAAGGTTTAATCAGCAATCTGGGCTTCTATGTCGCCACATTTTTATATGTCTTTTGAAAAGGGACCAGGAATCTTGGGTTCCAATTCCTCAAGAACTTTATGGGAGTCTTTCTCTTGATATCGAAGCAACTGGATTTCTAGGTCACTAGGAAATATCTTGGCGTCTTGCTGAGAATGAAGCAGGAATTTCAGTAATGGGAGTCCTCATGTAGAGAACACTACACGACATGTTGCTACGGAAGAATAAGTAATCTTGGTTACACACGGCCTCCATCCCAACAACCTACTGACTGTCTTGCTAAGAGGTAACCACCATTCAGGGTTTGGGAGTTTTCATATACAGGAAACTGCACTGTCTGTTGCTAAAGGAGAATAAGTAATCTGGTC
>NW_007145615.1:0-2495 GCF_000164805.1 Carlito syrichta
TCCAGGTGGCTAGACAGCTGACTAAAGTAGCTGACTTAACCAGCTAGTGGTTTGGCTAGCCAGCTGACAACTCATAAGACATCACTAGCTAGCCAGGTAGCTATCTAGCTGACTAACTAGCTAGCTACCTACCTTGCCAGTTGGCTAGCCAGCTCTCTTAACTAGCTGAATTAACCAGATAGCCAACTGGCTAGCCAACTGTCTTAACTACCTCGCCACTTAGCTAGTCAGCTGTCAACCCAGCTGACTTAATTAGCTGAATTAACTAGCTTATTAACTGACTTAATTAGCTGAATTGTTAGCTAGACAGCTGACTTAAATAGCTAACTAGCTCACTACCTCGCTAGTCAGCTGATTTAAAGAGTTAGCCAAATAGCTAGCTACCTAGCTAACAAGCTCAGTTAAATAGTTAGCTGCCTAGCTAGCTAGCTTACTTAACATGCTAGCTATCTAGTTAGCTTACTCATTATCTAACGTACTAGCTAGCTGACTTAGTCATCCGACTTAACTCGTTAGCTAATGAACTTTGTAGGTGGCTCAAGCAGCTGACTTAACTTGTTAGCTAACTAGCTAGCTAGCCTACTCACCCAGCTGACTCAACCCGTTTGATTACTAGCTAGCTAGCTGACACAACCAGCTGACTTAATCAGTTAGTTAACTACCTGATTCATCCTGCTGACTTAACCCTGTAGCTAAATACCTAGCTAGCTGTCTTAACCAGCTAACTTAATTTGAAAGCTGACTTAACTAGCTGAATTAGGTAGGTGTCTTAACTACTTAGGTAGCTGACTTAACTGGCTGACTTAACTAGTTAGCTAGTTGACTTAGCTACCTGAATTATATAGTTAGCTAACAATTTAAGTAGTTGACTTATCCAATTAGCTAACTAGTTAGTTAACAGACTTAAGTACCTGACTTAAATAGTTAGCTAACTAATGAGCTAGCTGACTTAGCTAGCTGAATTATTTAGTTCACTGACTAGCTAGCTGACTTAACTAGTTGGCTAACGAGATAGCTAGCTGACTTAACTGTTGGTTAATAAGTAATTACCTTTTTAACTAGTAGGTAAACGAGTTAACTAGATGACTTAACTAGTTGTTTAACGAGTTAGCTAGGTGACTACTTTTTGGTTGATGAGTCTGCAGAAGAATTAGCTGGTTTAGCACGTTGGCTGACTACTCGACCGACTTATTAGCTGGATAAAAATTTTGGCTGGCTAGTTGGCAGACTTGTTAACTGAGTTAGTTGACTTACAAGTTGGCCCACTTGTCAGCTCTGTTAACTAGTTGGATGGCTGGTGGGCTGAAATAACTAGTTGGCAGTTTAGTAGGCCTACTAGTTAGCTGGTCTAAATTGTTAGCGACTAGTTAACTGAGCTAAATTGTCAGCTGGCAAGTTAGGCGTCTAGTCAGCAGATTGGTTAGCTGACTTTACTAGTTGGCTGGTTAAGTGATCGACTAGTTAGGTGACTTAACTAGTCAGCCAACTAGTTAAACTAGAGTTAAGCTGACTTTACTAATTGTCCAGCAAGTGAGCCAACATGTCAACTGACATAACTAGTCGGTCGGGGAGTGAGCCGACTGGTCAGATGACATAACTAGTCGGCCGGAGAGTAAGCTGACTGGTCAGTTGAATTTAGTCAGTTACTGAGTGAGCCGACTGATCAGAGGACTTAACTAGTAGGCTGGCGAGTGAGCTGACATATAAGCCAAATTAACTAGTTGACCAGCGAGTGATGTGATGGGTGAGCTGGCTTAAGTAGTCAGGTGGTGAATGAGCCGACTGGTTAGCTGATTTAGCTGGTTGGCTGGCGAGCAAGCTGACTAGCTAGCTAATCTGTTGGCCTGTGAGTGAGCTGACAAGTTAGTTGACCTGATGGCTGGCGAGCAAGACGACTAGTTTGTTAACCGGTTGGCAGGCAAGGGAGCCGTCTAGTAAGCTGACCTGATGGAAAACGAGTGAGCCCACTAGTTAGATGACAGCTAGCTGAGTGGCTAGCCAACTAGTTAGCTAAATAACCAGCTGATTTGCTAGCTGACTTAACTAGATAGTTGGTTAGCCAGCTGGCTATCTAGCTGACATATCTAAATAGCAAACAAGCTATCTAGCTGTCTCGATAGCTGACTTAACTAGCTAGCTCACAGGCTATTTAGCTGGCTAGTTGACTTAACTATCTAGTTGACCAGCTAGCTAGCTGACTAGCAAGGTGAATAGCTAGCTGACATAACTAGCTAGCTGAATAGTTAGCTGAGTTGCTAACTGACTTAATTAGCTAGCTGAATAGCTAGCTGACTTTACTAGCTGACTAGCAAGTTGGTTGGATAGATGGCTAGCCAGCTGACTTCAGTAGTTAGCTGCATGTTTGTCTAGACTGATAGCCATCTGGCTTAACTATTAGCTACTTGGCTGACTAGCTAGCTAGGGAGCCAACTAATCAGATAGCAGACTGGCCAGTTGGCTAGCCAGCTGGGTTAATTAGGCAGCCTGCTGACTGG
>NW_007145616.1:0-668 GCF_000164805.1 Carlito syrichta
TTAAGGGGGAAGCTGTGATTAAAATCTATCTGTAGGTCCTGGAATCTGCCAACAGGTGTATGCATAATCTGAAACCCACTTCCCACTGCCTTGGAATCTGTCCATGCAGTGGGGCTGTAGGTTTTCTCCCTGAGATAAAATGAGGTTAACAGAGGGAAGAGAATGGAGCAGACTGTGGGGGGAATAGGGGAGTAGAGAGAGAGAGGAGTAAGGGGGGAAACAAATGAGTGTACCAACAAATGGAGAGAGAGACCTAAACTGAAACAGATAAAAATAATAGACCACACTACAAACTAACCAACTCCCATACAAAAAGAACTAAAACATACAATGATTCTAACATACAATCTTACCAACCACCTTATTCGTGTGCTGTTCCTCTATACAAAGATATTTACAGAGTGAAGAAAAGAAAAGAAGAGAAAAGAAGGGAAAAACAAAAAAGAAAAGGAGGGAACAAAACAGAAGGAATAGAATCAAGTCAGTAGAGTAACAGAATCAATCAAGCACACTGATACTTTTCTTTTATGTCCTTTTGGTTCTGATTTCTAGTTGTCTTTTCAGGCTGGTAAATTTGTCCACAGTTAGGGTCAGTTGCCCCTGGCCTGCTGTGAAGGGCAGTTCAGATCACCCCTCAGTTCACCTCTGCCCAGTTCACCACTCAGATC
>NW_007145617.1:0-803 GCF_000164805.1 Carlito syrichta
GCAAATGGGATTCCAGCAGAACCAGTGGGGTACAGTCCCACTTGGGAGGTCTTCAGATGAGAAGGAAACTGTGGGAGCAGCATGTGTTTTTCATGATTCCCAGAGAATGTACTGAGTCTTTCTTCATGGCAGGGCGATCCCAGAGAATGTACTGAGTCTTTCTTCATGTAAGTCTTTGCTGGTAAAACTCCATGGGAGGTTTCTGTGTGTTGACCCTCACACCCTCATCTCAGGCTCCAGTCTGACTCTGAAAATGGGGCCACTGAAAGATGCCTCTTCTGTGAATGTGGTCTAGCAAAATTTCTCAAATTTCAGTCTTTGCATAGTTCTACCAGAATCATTAGGAAAGCTTCAAAAATACAGATTCCCTGGTCTCAACACAGGCCTGCTATGGCTCAGGTGCCTGAAGTCTGTAGTCTTATGTTTTTGAGTTGGAGTCTCACTCTATCACACAGGCTGGAGGGCAGTGGCATGCCTCTCAACCATTGCAGCCTTAACTAGCTGGGCTCTGCCAATCCTTCTGCCTCAACCTTCCAGATAGCTGGAACTACAGGTATGTGCTACCAAGCCCAACTAAGTTTTGATTTACTGCAAAGATGAGGTCTCTAAAATTTATTGTAGAGATGAGGTCTCGCCAAGTTGTCCAGGCTCGTCTCAAACCCATGGGTTCACACAATTCACTTGCCTCAGCCTCCCAAAGTGCTTGGAATACAGGCTGAGCCACTGAACCTGGCCATGTCTGTATTCTTGATAAGCTCTCCTGGTGATTGAGAAGCAAAACCAGTTTGGGAACCATAGGTCAT
>NW_007145618.1:0-853 GCF_000164805.1 Carlito syrichta
CAACCTGTGGGTTTAGGCAATCCTCTCGCCTCAGCCTCCCAATGTGCTGGGAATACAGACTGAGTCACCAAACCCAGCCAAGAACTTCTTGTGGGTAAAATTTTCCCTGGTTGAGATCCACTGTAGCTGACTTGAAGCAGCATCTGGATTGAGGTATTGGGTTGTATTCAAAGTCCCTGATCTGGATTCAAATTAACCCCACCTTTTCCTTCCTTCCTTCCTTTCTTCCTTCCTTCCTTCCTTCCTTCCTTGAAATCTTACTGAATACCCACCATGTGCTTCACACTGTGCTAGGCCCCAGGGGATACAAGCATAGAATGATACAACCAGAAAATCTCAGTTCAAGAAAGATGCCCACCCTTGTACCTAGTCTGTCTTAAGGGTCCCTCCACCCTGCCTCTTGTTGGTCTTTCCATCATAGCAGTCACATGCATCTTCTGCATCTGTGAGCATGTGAATGACCACTCCAAAGGGCTGACTTTCCACCTCTTCTATTCCTCCCACCCCTTCATGAAGTCAGTAGGCTCACTTATGCTTGGCACATGGATCAGTTACCTACTACTGCTGACATTGGACACAGTGGGAGATTTGTAGAGAACTCATGAGTGGATTTTGCCTTTAAGGTGCTCACCATCTACTGCAGATAGCTGATGAGTGAACTCACTCTACTGCAGGGCAGAGTGACATTGCTTTGGGACAAAGTGTGGCACATAGAAACACAGAGAAGTGAAGTAATTCTCCTCCTGAGTGGGATGAGATTGTGTCTGGGAGAAAATGGTCAGGTATTAAAAGATGGGTGGATTTCAACAGGTAGACTGTGTCCTCCAGGCTGAGAAGCCAGCACAAAGAAAGG
>NW_007145619.1:0-752 GCF_000164805.1 Carlito syrichta
CACTATGCACATCGTATACAGAGCCAGCTTGCCCACAGGGATACACATGCCATAGTAGCCCAGGTCTCCTAGGCCCAGTATGTTATCTCCATCTGTCACCACAACAGCCTGCAAAATACAGCAGGGCACCATCAATCAGGAGCAGAGTCTCCTGTGACAAAGTGCTCATTTTAGCAGCCCCAGCACATCAGGCTTGACAAGTGCAAGTCCACTGACTTTGTGGGGCTGAAACAGTTGTCTGAAATAAGGCCAAAGTATTCATTCACCTGCAGATGGCCGGGTCTTTCTGACAGGCTGGTAAAAAACCCCACTGAGGTGAGATGACAGAAAGACACCTGCTCTGCATTCTGTGGTTCGTGCGAGGACTATAGAAACTGCTGGAGGAAAACCACATCTGGCCACTCTCCCTCAAAGCCAGCAAACAGACATTCTCAACCTGAGACCTGGGGTATGGGGGAGGGAAGGACATACTTAAAAATAAATGTTTATGTTGCTGTTACAGCTATAGGATTTAGAGACCAACACAAGTGCTCTCTAGCCTGCTCCTGTGTAATGATACATCTGGGTTGCACAGAACACAGCTCTCTTAGATGCCTTCTAGGATCACCATGACATGTGAAATCAGGAAGATTCTCAAGCTGCACTGGGATTACCATTTGTATTTGGCAAAGAATCACGGGGTCCCACTATGTACTAGGTATAGTGCTGGCTCAAGACTTGCTGCTGTGAGCTCATAGACACTGACGAGACTG
>NW_007145620.1:0-798 GCF_000164805.1 Carlito syrichta
AGACCCATTGTTGCCCTGGAAGAGTTCTGATCTAGTAGCATGGGACCTATTTCTATTCATTTCCATTCTTTGTCTCTCCAAGGGGTGAGAGCACACATGGTATGGTGCTGTCTTTTGATGGAAATAGCTATAGAGATTCTTAAAAACACTCCTCCACATCTGAAAATGGGTCTCTGGAGAGAGCCACACACCCATGAAAAACATGATATCCTCCCTTAGATTTGTTACTGCCTCCACAGAGAGCTTACAGTCACATTTCACGAGGTCCTCTCTATAGTCCCAGCAAGTAGGCAGGTCTGTGACTGTTGTCCTGCTTCACAGGTGAGAATACTGATGTTTAAGACCCTCATGCTCTATTCTATACATATTTGTTAAGTATCAATCACATGCCAGGCACTGGGCAGGATGTTTCCACATCAGCTACTTAGAATGATTAGATGACTCACCAAGGTTACCTTGCTTATGCATGTTGCAGGGTAAGCTACCGATCGAGCTTTGGGTTCCTGATTCAGGGATGCTTCTACCATCTTCTCTGGTTCACTTCTAGGTCTAAAGCACACATACTTTTGGCAAAATCCTGTTCTGCCATTCTCAGTCCCACTCTGCCTATGAGTGTATTATCACCAGAGTTATGCATGCAGACTGCCTTTCTCTCATCTTCCTTCCTTCCAATCTCTCCTGCCAACCTTGTCATATTGCTTGTGATTTTGTTACAGTAAAGTTTATTTTTAAAAAGTGGTTGGAGACGGGGCAAGATGGCGACGGCATAGGTGAACTTGTGAGATTCTCTGAACGTGA
>NW_007145621.1:0-930 GCF_000164805.1 Carlito syrichta
GAGGTTTTGAGAGAAATTGTTTTAACATTTTCCTTATACATGTGAGAAAACTCAGGTTCAGAAAGGTCAAATTGACCTGTGCAAGTTTAATGTGAGTATCATTATCAGCTTCAAAACCTGACTCTTTTGCCAGGAATCTGCTCTGAGCAAAGACAAGAAACTGGGAGAGATAGATTTTTCCATATTGGCATTTGTTTGGTTTGTTAGACAATAGTAGCAACTGTTACTGTAGTCATCTTTAGAATTCACAGGTAACTCAGGCTAGTTAGTCTGATGGATTCTTATTTAACAAAATGAAGACTGGGTTCTCATTCTAGGTCAGTATAACTGCCTGAGAGTTGGATCTCAAGAAAAACTTTTTGAAATAAAAAATAACACTTTAAAAACTGTCTTTTGGGTAACTTATTTATGAGGTGGTTCTTATAATAATAGTTGTCATTCATAGGTGATTAAAAGTGATATTTCCTAAGATGTATATAAGGAAATACAGAAACTTCAGGACACACCAAAGAGGAAAATTATAAAAATTTATCTAATATCACAGAGCAATAAAGAGTATGTGGATATTAATGAAACTCAAGCTATGTAGCAAGCATCAAAGTATAGTAAATTACTAAAAAATGTAAGTTCTGTTATTTGTATAGGCAGTATGATAAACTTAGCTACTATCTATTTTAATGAAGTATGAACCAAGGAACAACACACCAACAAAGGTGATTTGGAATGAATTTCTAAGCAGTACAAATAGACAGCAAGATGTGTGAGTAAAAAGCATGTAGCAAGCAGCAATATATAGTCATTATGAATGTACAGATATACATAATATATGTAGACAAATGTTTCAATAAAAACTGGCACCTGGTACTGCAGACGGAAAACAAAATGGGCAGAAAGTAGAGGACAAGACTGTAGGTGTAAAGGAGGTCCACT
>NW_007145622.1:0-844 GCF_000164805.1 Carlito syrichta
GGGTTCTCATTCTAGGTCAGTATAACTGCCTGAGAGTTGGATCTCAAGAAAAAACTTTTTGAAATAAAAAATAACACTTTAAAAACTGTCTTTTGGGTAACTTATTTATGAGGTGGTTCTTATAATAATAGTTGTCATTCATAGGTGATTAAAAGTGATATTTCCTAAGATGTATATAAGGAAATACAGAAACTTCAGGACACACCAAAGAGGAAAATTATAAAAATTTATCTAATATCACAGAGCAATAAAGAGTATGTGGATATTAATGAAACTCAAGCTATGTAGCAAGCATCAAAGTATAGTAAATTACTAAAAAATGTAAGTTCTGTTATTTGTATAGGCAGTATGATAAACTTAGCTACTATCTATTTTAATGAAGTATGAACCAAGGAACAACACACCAACAAAGGTGATTTGGAATGAATTTCTAAGCAGTACAAATAGACAGCAAGATGTGTGAGTAAAAAGCATGTAGCAAGCAGCAATATATAGTCATTATGAATGTACAGATATACATAATATATGTAGACAAATGTTTCAATAAAAACTGGCACCTGGTACTGCAGACGGAAAACAAAATGGGCAGAAAGTAGAGGACAAGACTGTAGGTGTAAAGGAGGTCCACTCTCCTTTAATCTCTGAATTTTACCCAGCATTGACAGATATTAATCATAGCAAGAATGGATCTTTATGATAACATACCTGATAAGCAGAAAAGAATATTTAAAAGCCATCATGAAATTTTCTTATATTTATCATCAAAACCTAGATATAGTCATCTTTAACATTAACGAAAATGTCATTCCCAAAGTTTTAAAAAAAATGATTGCTGGAATTTATT
>NW_007145623.1:0-798 GCF_000164805.1 Carlito syrichta
CCGCCCAGGAGGCAGTAAGACCTCATATCTACAATAAATGAAAAAATCAACTGGGCATGGTAGCACGCACTTATAGTTCCAGCTACTTGGAAGCCTTAGGCAGAATGATCGCCAGAGTCCAGCAGGTCAATGCTGCAGTGGCCAGGAGTGGCCACTGCACTCCGGTCTGAGTGAGAGAGTGAGACTCCAACTCAAAAAAAAAAGGACTACCTCGTTTAGAGGATTCTTGAATGGTCATTTATCCCTGGAGATATTTTTGGATAGTTGTGAACACATGGTTCGCTTCACTTCTTGGGAATGAAATCCACCTTGTATACCACATTTAGCAGAGCACTGTACACAAGTGCTTGAAGCCTAAGGATTGCTCAGTAGTCAAGGTCCCTCCCATTATGATGTCAAAGTTCTGAGGCTGATGTCATAAATGACAATTTGACATGCTTATTTCCGTGACTTTACTACCTCTTTTAATGTAAAAGTTAGCCTTTTAGTCAATCTACAGATTCAATGAAATAACCATTAAATTAACATGATTCTTATCAGACCTGGAAATTACAATAAAGTATTCATTTGAAACCATAATCAATCATGAATACCCAAAAGAATTTTATCAAAAGGAACAAAGCAGGAGTTATCACAGTTCCAGACTTCAAACTTTACTATATGTTTATGTTGGGAACTGGCTGTGGAGGCCCACCTGAGCATTAGGGATTCAGGTGGACTGCAGCCCTGAGACCACCAGGTTGTTTTCAGGAGCTGACGGCCCATTCCCTCCTCCTTTTCTTTGTTGTTTGGCATGAC
>NW_007145624.1:0-782 GCF_000164805.1 Carlito syrichta
TCTCGGCCACTGTGACCTCCACCAGCTGGGCTCCGGTGATCCTCCCACCATAGCCTCCCAAGTGGCTGGAACAACAATGGTGTTCCACCACCCTTGCCTCATTTTTTTTTGATTCTTGTAGAGATGAGGTTTCACCAAGGTCTCAAACTCCCACGTGATCAAGCCATCCTCTCATCTCGGCCTCTCAAAGCACTGGGATGGCAGGCGTGAGCCCCAGTGCCCAGGCTCCACACCCATCTCAGGGCCCAACTGCGAGGTCTGCTCCCTTCGGATAACCCAGGAACTTGGAGAGGACAGCTTGAGTCACCCGCCGAAACCACCCCTGGGGAGCACCTGGCAATGGGACATGTCTCCGCTGGGGTGCAGACCCCTCCGCCTGCCTCAATCCCACGGTTGGGCCTGCTCGCTCCTACCAGGGTCTTCCTCAGGGAAAGGAAGGGCATGACTCTCAAACCATCGGGATCCCTGGCCTGGTGATTCATGCCTGTCTCCTTGGCACTCGGGGAGGCTGAGATGGGAAGGTGGCCAGAGCCCGGGAGCTGAGACCAGGCTGGAGACCATAGCAAGCCCCCACCTTGACCCCAAGCAGAACACAAAATTACTTGGATGAGGGCAGGCCTTGGTGGGAGGATTGCATCCGCCCTAGAGTTCAGTACCAAGCAGGAAGACGAGGATGTCAACCAAATGGAAAGCCTGAGATAGCAGCAGTTTGGGAGGCTGAGGTAGAGAAGAGGGACCGATTTGGCCAGTTTGAGAGCGACCTGGGTTACCAAGTGAGGAAA
>NW_007145625.1:0-1053 GCF_000164805.1 Carlito syrichta
AAATGCAAGCTGGATAAAGGTGACATATTAGGAATAATTGCTTATAAAGTATGGTCAAAGAAAGACATCAAAAGACTTGGTAAATATATCAAAGTTTAAAATAGCCACTTGGAAGATTTAAGATAAATAATTTGTATGAAAATATAATTAGTATAAATAAATCATTGTTTCGTGATTCACTAAGAACAAACACGACATGGTATTTTTGTTGTCAAATAAAGATATGGATGGGGTAATATTCTGAGATCAGGAAAAACTGTTTGAGACAAAATTTTTTGACTTGCTACGTTTATACTTGCAAAGAAGTTTTTTATCATTAATTCCTGTATTCATTTTTTTGTTTGTTTTATATTTGAGTTGGAGTCTCACCCTGTCTCTGAGGCTGGAGACAGTGGCATACTACTGCCACCCTAGCGTCAAACTGCTGGGCTCTGGCAATCCTTCTGCCTCAGCCTTCCAGGTAGCCAAAACTACAAGCGTGTGCTACCACACCCGGTTAATTTTTTGATTTATTGTAGAGACGAGGTCTTGCCAAGTTGTCCACGCTGGTTTGATTCTGTGAGTTCAGGCAATCCATTTGCCTTGATCTACTTAAGTGCTGGGATTACAGGCTGAGCAACCATTTTTCTGTAATTTTTAACGTGATGTTCTCAAGTGATAACTTCATGGTTACGACTTCTTTTTAGCATTACAATGTAAAGCAGTATTTGTATTTAGAAGCTTAGCCTCTTATGCTAAGGTGTATGTGTGTATACGTATGTGTATATTTACATACTTATATTTGTATAGATTACAAAAGCGAAATACAAGCAAATTTACTGGTAACAGTGCATTCTATCATCTACTTGCTAATTCTTCCATTAACAAGTAAGGCACTTAACCATGCCCTCAAGATCAATCTACCTAACAAATTTGTCCTTAATTTTAAAAAATCTCTTTTTCCCTATACATCATAATTAATTTATTATTTTAACAGAAACCATTTTCATAATTTTTGTTTTATGGCAAGTAATTTTAGTATTAACATCAAAGTTTTTAAAATAAAAGTGTTTA
>NW_007145626.1:0-675 GCF_000164805.1 Carlito syrichta
TCCGCGGCGGGCGGGGACGCGGGGAGTCCGGCTCTGCGATCGCTGGCGGTGGCGACCGGCTCCACGGCGGATCCTACGCGTGGACTCCAACTCCTCTGTCTGCTGAGGCTGGAGGTCTGGCTTTGCTTCGCGGTGGGCGGTGGCGCAGGGTACCGGCTCCGCAGTCGTCTGCTGCCTTTGGGTCCTGACTCTGCAGCAGTGGGGGGGCGGCTCCGAGGGTCGGCAGCCGCGCCAGAAGCAGGCTCTGCGGTCCGCAGCAGTGGGGAGCACCCGGTTCCGGGGTTCGTGGCCGTCATCTTGGCAGGGACTCCAACTCCTCCGTCTGCAGAGGTGCGGCTGGCCTGGCTTCACGGTTGATGGTGATACGGGGTCCTGGCTCTGAGATCTTTGAAGCTGGAGTACTGGCTGCTCGGTCTGCAGCGGCGGTGCAGAGAGGCAAGGGGTTCTCGGCTTTATAGTCGTCTGCTAGCAGTCCCTAACGCAGCTGGGGTCCAAGGTCGGAGGGGTGCGTGGGCGCCGGAGGCCGGCTTAATCGTGCTCAATTACACTGTCTCGAGTTCCTCCCTCTGTGGAGGCCTGTGGCTTCCGGGCATCTGGTTGGGGGTGGTGCAGGGCGCCCTGCATGTTTCCCCCACCCCCCATGTTTGTGGACACAGCACAGCAACAGAGAACTCA
>NW_007145627.1:0-4057 GCF_000164805.1 Carlito syrichta
CGCGGGGAGTCCGGCTCTGCGGTCGCTGGCGGTGGCGACCGGCTCCACGGCGGATCCTACGCGTGGACTCCAACTCCTCTGTCTGCTGAGGCTGGAGGTCTGGCTTTGCTTCGCGGTGGGCGGTGGCGCAGGGTACCGGCTCCGCAGTCGTCTGCTGCCTTTGGGTCCTGACTCTGCAGCAGTGGGGGGGGGCTCCGAGGGTCGGCAGCCGCGCCAGAAGCAGGCTCTGCGGTCCGCAGCAGTGGGGAGCACCCGGTTCCGGGGTTCGTGGCCGTCATCTTGGCAGGGACTCCAACTCCTCCGTCTGCAGAGGCGCGGCTGGCCTGGCTTCACGGTTGATGGTGATACGGGGTCCTGGCTCTGAGATCTTTGAAGCTGGAGTACTGGCTGCTCGGTCTGCAGCGGCGGTGCAGAGAGGCAAGGGGTTCTCGGCTTTATAGTCGTCTGCTAGCAGTCCCTAACGCAGCTGGGGTCCAAGGTCGGAGGGGTGCGTGGGCGCCGGAGGCCGGCTTAATCGTGCTCAATTACACTGTCTCGAGTTCCTCCCTCTGTGGAGGCCTGTGGCTTCCGGGCATCTGGTTGGGGGTGGTGCAGGGCGCCCTGCGTGTTTCCCCCACCCCCCATGTTTTGTGGACACAGCACACCAACAGAGAACTCATGCAGGCCTGCTGCAAGTCACACTAACTCCACAGACACATTTATATCCGTCATGGTGAATAGTTTCAGTTTAGCTGTGACATGGATGTGCAAAACCCAGGAATCCTCTATGAACTTTACTCGCCTTATTCACAGTAGGAACAAACTTGAATTTATAAACTTTCCATGGAAGAGTTGTTTTTTGTTTTTTGTTTTTCACAAACCTCCCTTGAATGAGAAGCGGTTTCATTTGTAACAATTCTTTTGAAACTTTGCAAGAGTGCAGAACTGCCTCAATTTTCAGGAACAGAGAACTACAAAACTGCTATGAAAATAATAAAAAGCCAAAATATAGACTCCAAAGCAAAGAAATGCTATTGTGTAAAATCTAAATTAGCTCTCAGTCTTTTATTTCTTTTTAAATCACAGTGACACAATTTAGTAGAAAAAAGGCAATGCTTGTATTTATTTGTCAAAACATTCTTACATAAAGATGAAATAGTATCTTTTGAGAGTAGAAAACACTATAAATGCTGACATTAAGCCTTATATTTACTTTCCTGTTTTGCACACTTCCCTCATAACACAGGGATAGTGATAGTAGTGTTAAATAAATGTTGAATGATTTATTGGACAAATTGGGAAATTTAAACAAAATAAAAGAAAATGTAAATGTGACTTTTCATTATAAGTGACTGCAAGATTCAACAATGTTAAACAAGAAGTAGTCCAGTTTTGGGGGGGTTCCACTTTGTATTGTGCTTTTTTTAATTGGATGAAGTTATTTTATTTTTGATTATTTGCTCTGGATAGTTCTAATGCCTTCTTTGAAACTAAACACATAGGTACACTCAGATGTACACAACCGTGTGTACACTGCATGCAGTAATAAATGCTGACATCCTCAGCCTCCACTCTGCTGATTTTCAGTGTGAAATCTGTGCCTGACCCACTGCCACTGAACCTGTCTGAGACCCCAGAGTCCCTGTTGGAAACCTTATAGATTAGGAGCTATGGAGACTGGCCTGGCTTCTGCAGGTACCAATCCAAATAGGTGTTTCTGTCACTATGCAGGAGGCTCTGACTAGACCTGCAGGAGATTGGAGGCTGGCTCTCCGGGTGACAGGCAGGGAGAGTGGAGTCTGGGCCATCATAACATCCCATTCATTTCTAAAATACTGAGAGAGAAGTTCAAGGTTATATATAAATATTATGAGCACGTTTCAGATTTATCTTGTGATATTGATTTATGGTTAACCTTTTTTATAAATTTGATTCATGCCATAGGAAATCAACAACGTAAACTAAATCCAATATTCATAATGCACAAAAGACCGTTATGTTTTTTAAGATAGTAATCCGAGCACTGGTCATTGATCATTTTAGGAGTTTCCTAACAATCAAGGACACAATATGAATTCCCTTCCCTTAAACATAGGATATAGGCTTCTACCACATGGTTAGAATACAAATACGAAGCAGAACTCACCCTTCCTCCCAATTCCCCTTCTGCATCTCCCTTCTGTCCTTCAGGGACCCAGAGCATCAGCAACCCCAGGAGCTTAGCTGGAAACCTCATTTTGAGCTGCTGAGCTGAGGAGTCCTAATCAGTCCAGACAAGATTACAGCAGAGTTTTTATCACAGACTCATAAGGGAAGATCCTCCCTGGGGACACTATGCAAATCCCCTGGTGGGTCCAATGGTGTGAAATGAGTCAGTGAGAGTTGGTGTCTCTCTTGTGAGCAAAGCGATATAAAATATTTATTGAGAGCTAAACAGTAGGTATACATAAACGGACATACAGTGTGAAATAACATAGAGAAATCCGTCACAAGAGTCTGTCCAGAGGCTGATATGTCAGTTACTATTCAGAGGAAAGGGCCACTGGGAAGGGGCTTATGTGTCACAAAGAAGCACAGTAGGGAGTCTTTGGGTCAGGGAGCTCCAGAAGGCAGCATTGGTTTGGGGTTTTCTTAACCTAGGTTTATCTATTGCCAGCAAGTATGGGTAAGACAGCAAGCATTCTTTAGATATATAGGGGTATACTTATTTGGGATGTTTTAGAAATGATTTGATTGTAAAATACGAATTTGACCCAAGTCATTGAGAAATCAACTTGAATTTAGAAATAAAGAACATGGGGCCAGTGTACACAGGTCACCTTTTGCTCATTTATGTAACACCATTGCACATTCTGTAGACTTTGTCCAATAGACTATATGAGTCCAAACCTGCACTGCTTTGAATGAGACTGGGATCACACAGAGTTCCCCACCTGAGCCTCAATCAAGGCGGGCTTTTGTCTGTTCATTTGTTTTCTTTCATGAATCAAGGTGAGAGTCTGTCTTTGGGAGAGAATTGAGACCAAGCCACCAGCAGAGGAAGCTTACCTCTGTGAAGCTGCAGGTCCTGATCTGGATTCATAGTTCCTGGGAATCTGGGATTAAAGCTGTCCCATTTTCTCCCTAACTGAAAATTGTCACTCACTGGAGCATAGGTTTATGGATAAATACTCTGGTATACAGAAAGCTCAAAAGGATCCATTGATGTGCACATGTTCTGCTTCTGAGCATCTTGCTCTCAAACACTGAAATAAATAGGGTTGTTTACATCTTTGATCTTTCTATCTTCAAATCCTATTCTAGATCTTTCTAATCTGATCTTGGTTCCAAAAGTTTGAATTATTTTGTCATTTTTTGGGAAAAAAATTAACATCCTATACATGGAGCTATGAAATTAATGGGTGGACCTTTCTTCTGTGTAAAATAATCCTTTTTCAGAACCTATCTCATCCCTCATCTAACTGCACAAAGTGAACAATGATCTCATTGTCTCCCTGAGGATTCTGTGTTTTATTTATTTTCTCTCAATTCCCACCTTTGAATAAAGGGCCTTCTGACCTCAGAAGTAGGTCTCCATAAAACCATAGCTTGCCTGAAAGGTTAATAATTGTTTTTCACTATTTAAGCAACAAGTTTTTCCTTGTGAATTTATTTTATTTTATTTTATTTATTTATTTATTTATTTATTTATTTGAGTTGGAGTCTTACTCTGTAGCCCAGACTGGAGTGCAGTGGCCGCTCCCGGCCACTGCAGCCTCAACCTGCTGGGCTCCGGCGATCCTTCCACCTCAGCCTTCCAAGTAGCTGGAATTACAGGTGTGTACTACCATGCCCGGCTAATTTTTTGATTTATTGTAGAGATGAGGTCTCACCAAGTTGCCCAGGCGGGTCTCGAACCCACGGGCTCAGGCAATCTACTCACCTCAGCCTCCCAAGGTGCAGGATTACAGACTGAGCCACCGAGCCCAGCTTCCTTGTGAATTTATAATAAGGCCTGGTTTACTTGAGAGATGGAAGTGAAGATCCCAAGAAGATTCTGGTGACTAAACTGGGGGTTCTAGTATTTTTAACTGACTTG
>NW_007145628.1:0-3599 GCF_000164805.1 Carlito syrichta
CAGGTCGAGGCTGCGGTGGCTGGGAGCGGCCACTGCACTCCAGTCTGGGTGACAGAGTGAGACTCCAACTCAAAAAAATAAATAAATAAATAAATAATAAAATAAAAATAAAAAGTCAAAAGTAAACAAGAAACAGACAAGAGATAAATGAATTATTTAGGTCTCACTTCTTGTTTTATAACAAAAACAGTAATATAATAATACGGTGTCTGCATTGACAACTGGAAGTGGGGACTCTGCCTATGGCAGAGGTCTCAGCTCATGATAGTGAACTTCACTTTTTCTTGGTCTTTCCTGGCCAAGAGTCAAGGATCTCCAAATTGTAAATGCTCTGTGAAGCATCAACTGTTCCCACCATTCAGTACTTCTAGGAATTGGCTCTTCTAAAATGCTTCCTAGCAAGAGAATGAAGGATCAGTAATAACATAAAATGAATTCTAACCTACAAAAAGCAGTAAAAGGATGAAATGATGAAGTGTAACAGAGAACTAGAGGCATGATCACTTCATAGAAAGTGACTTGGTCAGATCGTACTTATATGTAATAGTCTTTCGCTAGTAAATTAGGAATATCCTCAATTTCAATTTTGAAATTCTAGTAGCCTAAGTGGAATTTAAAGTTGAGTGTAAGACTATCTATCATATGGTCATCCTAGGAAATCTGATTGTACAAAAATTATCTATAAAGGCAAATAAACGAGAAAATCCTGCATATGCTATGGAAAATTAAAGCAAATATTTGTTAGTAAATAATAATCCTGAGTATGCCCTTAAACAAGAAAAACACTTTTTGTTTCTTCTTAATTCTAAGGTATTAATTTTAGTCAAAGTAATTTTTCTTTAGTTCAAATTAGACTCACTATTGGTCAAAGTGTTCAACTTACTGAGAACTTGCAGATAAAAACATAAGAGATAATGAAAAACCTTTTCTAAAATTTGCTGCAATACTAACATGTGCAGAGAGAGAGACAAAATTTGCACAACCATATACATGGCATTAAAATCCTTAATTTGTTAGGCACATCAAGAAAAACACTTCTCAGTCGGACTTGGAACAGGATAAATATATCTACTGAGAATTTGACTTGAGTACCTTAGTGAGTTACTGACAAAAGGACCAGGTGAAAATAGGTACAATATAAGCAAGAACATCAGAGTGTCAAATTTTATACCCGTCTCCTTAAAGAGCCAATCTAGAAATTGCACCAAGACAAGAAAAAATATCAGGAAATTACCTGAGAACTGCTTGTGACTTCCCGGTCATATTCTGGCTGTGGATAGAAGGCCAATTTCTGATGTTGCTGGGATTGCACTGCAGGTCATATTTACAGGCACTCAGCTTTATATCTGCCATCAAATGCCACTAAGTGGCTTCCCAGTTGATAAGCTAGGTGCAATGAATGTTCCATATACAGGGAGTAAATTCTGGTTTGAGATGACAGAAATACATATTCCTTTCTAGTGTGTTTAATTAACCCAAACCTTACCATCACACAATATACCCATGTAATAAACCCGCACATTTACCCACAAATCAAAAATTAAAAATAAATTTTAAAAATAAAGACCAAATATTTTTGTAACTATTTGATGGCAGAAGGTAAATCAAAGTGAGACTATTTATAACCTTTACCTCGCTTAGTGGGAATGTTTATATGTAACTCTGCAGGAAAATTAATATTTTTAATATTGGTACTTTTCCAGCTTCCACTGTGGTATTACATAGTATATGATATTTGCACCATGTTATCTTTCTTACAATTAAAAGAAGACTGAGAAGCCACAAATAGGGTCCTTTGGGTTCTGGAGGCAACACATTCCACACCTTGGAATACTAGTCTGTTCCACCACCAGGCAACATGGATGTCAGCCAGACTTGAACGGGACCCAGGTCAGAAAAGGGCTTTGCAGCAGGCCCAGCCTGCACTGCACACAGCCCTGACATCTGATCCAATGCAAATACAGAAGACTTGGACAATGCTAGCAACTATCTGGACACTATTAGCACTTAGAGAACACTCTACCTGTCCACAGCAAATTCCATGATCTTTTCAAAACATTTGCTAAGATATACCATATTTTGGGTCACAAAGTATTTCAGTGAAATTAAATTAATTTTAATTATAAAAAATAAATTTTCAGAAACCAAGATAATTATATTAGAAATCACTAATAGTTGTTACAAATATATCAAAATATTTGAGAAATAAGTAACATACAACTAAATAATGCTTGGAATGAAGTAGAAACAAAAATAAAAATTGCAAAGCATTTTAAACTGAAAGAAATTACATATCCAAATTTGTGGGATGCAAGCAAGTGAATTTATGGTCCTGAAAATATAACATTATAACAGCAAATTACAACAACATATACAACAATGCATTTTAGCTAAGGTGTTTTCAAAACAATTACCTTAACTCCACTTTAATATAATAGTAAGGGGAAAAAACAGCAACTTGTACTCAAAATAAGCGTATTTACCTTAAATGTGTGATGATATGATGAGCATATGCCTGGTTTAGCAACATTGGAATCATATCAATCTGGAATAAAAGCACACATTAGCAGTTTCACAAAAGAAAAACCTGAAAGTGGATGGGCAGAGTAACTCCTCAGAAAGAAATGGGAAATAGGAAAAGTCAAAACAAGATTTTTTGTGTCATATTATTATGTATTGTACTTGTGTAGGTCTCCTGTGAGATTTGACCTGCTCACAAGCCAAAAGTTCCAAAATGCAGGCAACTTTACATACTTCTGATGGGTGATGAGAGTGCTGGTCACATGGCAAAGGCAAGAAGAAGTGTCCCGAAGATTATTAGTGGCAGCAGGTGATGTTAGGACATCCTAGGATCATCTCTCAGTTACATAGCAGAGTGTTCCTGCAGCTATGAGGACAGCAACGAACTTTAGTGACTGTTTCAGCCAGGATGTGGCAGCCACTCCTGAGGCTCTATGGAGTGTGAGCACCCTATGCAGGGAAGAAGGAAGAGACTCTGGGAGGCTGTCCAGGAGTGCCTTTGTCTGTGGATGATGCCTCATATCCTGTTCCTTTAAGCCTCTCCAGCCATCTCCACTGGAGCCTACCTGTTGTGGACTCATCCTCTGGGCACCATAGCCACCCATGCCATCCTGAGAGACTGAACATCTTCAGAGGTTTGGTTTGGGGCCATTACATTATGCAGGGTCCAGTGAGTGTGCTGCTCACAGGAGTAGGTACAGCATCTTCAGGCTCCACTGATGATTGTGAGAGTAAAAATCAATTGAATTTTAGTTGATTATGTTTCCCCACTTGTGAATATGTGTAGAAATAGACTCTAAAGACTTGTCATGTTTTCTTTGACATAACTAGCTAAAAATCATTTCTGACACCATATTTGGTCTGTCTGGTTAAGAATGCAAATTTAGCTGGGCTTGATGGTGCACTCCTGTAGTTCCAGCTACTCCAGAAGCTAAAGCAGAATGATGACTTAATCTCAGGAGTTTGAGGCAGTAGTGAGCCATGATCACACCACTGCACACCAGCCTTGGTAACAAAGGGGATACTGCCTCAAAGAAAAAAGAAAGAGAGAGAGAGAGAGAAAGAGAGAGAGAGAGAGA
>NW_007145629.1:0-3869 GCF_000164805.1 Carlito syrichta
CCCCACTTGTGAATATGTGTAGAAATAGACTCTAAAGACTTGTCATGTTTTCTTTGACATTACTAGCTAAAAATCATTTCTGACACCATATTTGGTCTGTCTGATTAAGAATGCAAATTTAGCTGGGCTTGATGGTGCACTCCTGTAGTTCCAGCTACTCCAGAAGCTAAAGCAGAATGATGACTTAATCTCAGGAGTTTGAGGCAGTAGTGAGCCATGATCACACACTGCACACCAGCCTTGGTAACAAAGGGGATACTGCCTCAAAAGAAAAAAGAAAAGAGAGAGAGAGAGAGAGAGAGAGAGAGAGAGAGAGAGAGAGAGAGAGAGAGAAGGAAGGAAGGAAGGAAAGAAAGAAAGAAAGAAAGAAAGAAAGAAAGAAAGAAAGAAAGAAAGAAAGAAAGAAAGAAAGAAAAAATAAATAGGGCAACCCCCTTGGGTCCCCTCCCACTCTGGGAGATTTTCTGTCCTCTCAATAAATCCTGCTTTTTCACATAAACAAACAAATAAATAAATAAATAAATTATACTTGTTATGGAATCCATTTTCTTGAAGTAAAAAAGATCTCATATAATTTATTATCTTAAAGAAAATTAGAAATTGTTTATGTGGATTCAAATATTTTATTTTGATCATACTATGCCATGGCACATAGCTGTTATGCATAATTTTTTCAGAAATATCCTTAGAGCAATATTTTTAGTTTGTGCAATGCATTTATTTTGAGTGTTTGAAACATTTGAATCTATGCAAAGCATAGATTTTCTATACCATTACTATTAGAATGTAGGAATTAGATTCCTTTTTAAGCATTTACATGTTTTATGAAAATAATGCATTCAAGTATCATTTAAAAACATTTCATGACAATATAGTTCCAAAATAGTCATTTATGAAATAATATTTAAGTTTAATAATGAAAGAAATTTTTATTCCCAGGGGCAATGGTGTAGTAATGGAAACGTCAATACAACCACTGCAAAAGGTAGGAAAAAGACTATACAAATAAAACATGAAAATGATTTACTAATGACATCAGAAAGCAGTGGAAATAATGAGAACTAGTTGAGCCAAACTTCCACAACATAAAAAACCTTTGTGGTTGAGTTGACACTCACCTGTTTTTGGTCCTTCTGCCATATTTGCCAAATTTGTATGTGAACACATGTTCTGACTTGGCACAGAATGAGGAACACTCCTGGGAAGGGAAAATCTGGCTGAGACTTGGTGGTTGCAAGGTCAAGCTCTAACACATGGCCATTGTTCTTCTTGGGACATGTGCTAGGACAGTCATCATGCAGGCTGGGGGTTCTAGGCTAGAAGGAGTGAAAACCTCCCTCAGACTCAGGTTGCTGCCCTCATTTCTCAAGGCTGCAAAGACCATCCTTTATACATATCTGAACCATTGGCATGATCTCTATTCCCACTGTTCCCCTGCTGGGGCAAGCTCTGCTGGGTTGGAAACTCTAGTGTGCCAGGAGCTATGTGAGCCTTGGTTAGGTCCATATATGGACCTTACTGAGAAAGCCCAGAAAGGTGACTGACTGAAATTCATGTGTTGGATCATCTTGATTATTGAGCGGTCCCTGCCTAGTAATGGCATTCAGAAGGCTGTTAACTTGGAAAACTATTGTTCTCAAACTTGGCCCATTTTGAAAGTTTCAGTCAGAGCTTTTCCTAAAGAATTTTGCCTCCAATTTTTCAACTGTGTTTTTCTAAGGTCTGATAAGCTTCGAAATCAGCACCCATTGTCATTGACTTGCCAATCATTCCTCACAAATTGATCATGCTATTTAACACCTGAATTTTACCCTCTATTGTGATTTCCATTCCTTCAGGACATAATTGACCTGAGAGTGATGTGACATCTGTCCAGTATAAGTCTTTGACAAGTATCAAAGCAAAATTGTGTCTCCAAATTCAGAAATGATTCAGAAATGGAAGATAATACCTGGATTAACCTGGAATTGTAAGCTTACATATACATGAATACATGCAAATATAAGTATGTGCCACCAACATATATCATATATATGCACCTATAGGTATATTATAAACATATATCACATTTTCATAAATGATGTAAATGTCACTTTTACTCAAATATTACTCAATTTTGATTTCTTCTTAGTATATGGGTTACTAAATAAATATTCACACTAAGGACACAAATTTTTATAAAATACAATTATCAATTTTGATAGATGTGAAAATATTGTATTTGTAAGCACTTACAAAGTAATGATTGGTAACCAAATACCCAAAACTCAGTGACTTTTAACACTAATTATGAATTTTCAACTTTATGTATTTTCATGCTAATTATCTATCTGATCCAGGCAAGGCTCAGCTGGGTGGTTCTACTTCAGGGCACTGAGTTTACCTCAAATCTATGGTTTTGTTGGAACTAGTACTAAGGATGAAGGGCAGTGACTTTACAGGATACAACATTTTTATGGCATGATACAAGACTAACTGAATAAAATCCCCAAACCAAGATACACAGGCATATGTGATTATGCTATTAGCAAATGATAACATTTTTCATTCTTTACAATCTTGAAAAAAAGTTCAAATTTAATGTTTTATTGAGTAGGAAGTAAATATGGGTATATTTTTAAAACATGTGACTTTAAATAAAAATTTTCTTAGGTGACCTCAAAAACTTCATCTGACGTGTCCTGAAATGAGGCTTTTAAGTCTCATCTGTATCAACTGTTTAGTTACAAAAATGTAGGTGATTCTGCAATTCTGCATTTGTGACATGCTCACAGTGATGCCAGTGATGATGTTGAACTCTGGACAAATTATGAGTTGAAAGAAAAAATAGTGCTACATTCACATTTAGTTGTTTTAGTTGTTTTTTAATTTTTATTTTTGTCCAAAAGCAATTTTTATTTTTAGATTATAGTTATATATTTTATGTAATGAATTAAAATAAAATTTATCATTTTTCTGTTGACTGTGACTTGAAGTTTTTTTCCAATGGTCCCAACTTGCTGATGACACTTAGAAGTACATTCAAGTATGTTCTGGGGTCATCCTCTCAGTAGAATAATTATGAGACCTGGGAAATTAGTGAACATTCTGGGATGTCTGTTGTGAACTCACCATTATCACCATCACTCCTTTAAGCACATTCCTGAGAATACTTTTCCTCTCTGATTTCTTAACAATTCTATCTTCTGACCTTTTAAAGGTTTTTGTTTAAGCACTGACTCCCTATATTAGAATAATTTCTCCTTGAAGAACCTAAGTAGCTTCTCCTTTGCTGTAAGAACCAACTATGCTATAACCCAGACTCCTCAGGTGTAGTGATCTGTACCTATTATTAAACCAGAAGTGATGGTGCCATGGCTACACTGCTGGACTGAGGTAGAGTAAGGAGACAAGGTGGAGAGGAGCCTCCCTGGCCCCCTCTACCAATGTCTCCCCATGACCTTCAGAGTATGGCTGCAACTAAGAAATGCTCTCAATAGACGGAGGCACCAAGAAGAGCATCTGGGGCTGTCCAACATCACACATGTGATTTTCTGTGTGGTTTATGTGATGGTTTGTAACACTGTGGGAGTGTAATCGTAACCCTATTGACAATAATAATCTGTCATGTCTTCAGACTGTAGGCTTCTAGTGTTGAGAGTGAAATCTGTCCCAGATTCATTGCCACTGAACCTTGATGGGACACCAGTGTGCAGACTGGATGCATAATAAATCAGGTTCTCAGACACTTTTCCTGGTTTCTGCTGATACCTGTATGGATCATTGTGAATGCCCTGACTTGGTCAGCAAATGATGGTGACTCTGTCTCCTAGAGATGCACACAGGGAGGATGGAGACTGGGTCATTTGGATGTTACATCTGGATCCTGA
>NW_007145630.1:0-3333 GCF_000164805.1 Carlito syrichta
GATGTATGAATCACAGGTTCACAATTTCAATACAGATTGTTCAAAATGTTTTCCACAATGTTCAATAAATCATTCATATTATACTCTATGTTCTAAACCCTGATTAAAAAACTTTCCAAGTTAACTCTAAGTTCAATCCAATTTTACCAACTTTTAATATTTTTAACGATTAATATTATCAACTTAACACTATACTATAATCTATAAGTTTACTTAAATGACTTAATTTTATTACCTTCATTTTATACTATTTATTTTTATAATTCTTATAACCTACTACATTTCTATACTGCCCTATGATTGTATATTAATTACCTATGAACTTATCCTTAACCTAAAATTTTATCACAACTTCTATAAATTTCAAATATCTAAACTATTGTCTTTTACACTTTATTAATTACTTATCTTATAATACCATGTCTAAATTCTAATACAACTATTATCCTACTATAATCTATTACAAACTGTATCATTAGTACTAATAAGTATAAAACTTATGAACTTACTCTATGTTCTATAAAACTTAATTCAATGACATTTTAACCTAAAACCTAAATCTGATTGCCTATTACGTGGAAACTACCTACGTCTCAAAACCTGCCATGCCACTTAAAACAATGAACTGCACAGTTGCCATGACGACAGCCGGGGGCTGAAGCAAGCTGAGAGTTTCTGCACTTACAAAAACCAAGAACATTCTGCTTGACCAAAGGCAACATAACAAAACTATTATCACAGTTATAACGTCTAATCTTAACCCCAAGTGAAACTACATACTGGAACAAAAGCTAATCAATCAGTTTACCAGGAAATAACAGCTAAAAATCTTAAGAAGAAAAACAGTTTAGAAAGAAAAAGAGATATAAAATAATTCTGCTGTGCATTTTTCATAGGATATAATAAGATTTTATTTTAGACTGTCACTTCCTAATATTGAAAATTCTGTTGTCTTATAATACACTGGTTACTATTCATATGCACACACTTGATGTTATATCCTTGTCTCAGAGGCGACCTTCTGAATAGGCCTTCATAGGCCTCAGCTGTGTGGTTACAGATGTTGGCTCCCAACATAGACCAAAGGAACAGGATAGAGATTCTGGAAGCAAAACCTCAATTTCTCAATGAACTCATCTTCGACAAAGACTCCACCAACAACCACTGGGGAGAGGAGAACCTATTCAGTAAATGGTGCTGGGAAAACTGTCTGACTACATGCAGAAGACTCCTACCTGTTACCATACACAAAAATAAACTCTAAATGGATCAAAAACATAAACGTAAAACCTCAAGCTATAAGAACCTTAGAAAATGCAGAAGACACCCCAATGGAAATTGCAACTGGCAACCAATCCTTGATCAAAACCCGAAGTACCCATTCCATAAGAGGTAAGATAGACATTAAACTGACAAGCTTCTGCAAAGCCAAAGAAACCATCAACAGAGTGAAGAGACAGCCCACAGACTGGAGAAATAATATTTGCCAACTATATATCTGACAAAAGGTTAATATATAGGATCCAAAAGAACACAAACATGAAGAAAAGAAAAAACAAACAGCCCCATTACAAAGTGGACAAAAGATATGAATAGACACTTCTCAAAAGAAGATATATGAACAACCTACAGATACATGAAAAAATGTTCAGTCTCACCGATCAGCAAAGAAATGCAAATTGAAACCACAATAAGATACCATCTAACTCCAGTCAGAATGACCATCATCAATAACTCAAAAACAGCAGATGCTGGAGAGGATGTGGGAAAAAGGGAGCACTTCTACACTGTTGGTGGGAGTGTAGACCAGTACAACCTCTGTGGAAAACAGTTTGGTGATTCCTAAAAGTTCTAAAAATCGACCTTTCGTATAACCCTGCAATCTCCCTTCTGGGAATATACCTGGAGGAACTCAAATCACTCTATTAAAGAGATATTTGCATACACAAGTTTATTGCTGCATTATTCACAATAGCAAAAACATGGAACCAACAGTGCTGCCCATTGAAAGAGGACTGCATTTTTAAAATGTGGTACATATACACAATGGAATATTACACAACCACAAAGAAGGACAAAATTATTAATTTCACAACAACTTGGATGGGTTTAGAATCTATAACACTCGGTGATCTATCACAGAAACAAAGAACTGAGTACCATATGTTCTCACTCATAAGTAGACCTTGAACAATTATCACAATACTATAAGACAGGGATTGGCAGTAGTGGGAAACTGCCAGGGAGAGGGATACAACTCATCAATAAGGGTACCTGCATAATGGCCATTTGTATACTTAATCCTGAATTGTATCCTTCATCTCTAAAAAATAAAAATAAAAACAAGTAGCTGGTTGTGGTAGCGTGCACCTGGAGCTCCAGCTACTTGCAAGGCTGAGGGCAATGGATTGCCTGAGCCCCATAGGTTGATGCAGCAGTGGTAGTGAGCATGCCACTGTACTTCAGCCTGGGCGACGGAATGAGACTCCAATTTAAAAAAAAAAGAATTGATGTTTGACTTTGACTGCTCACCCCGTCTCCCTACCCAGGTCCCATCTGTGGAAAAATTGCCCCAATGAAACTGGTTTCTGATACCAAAAAAACTCCAAATTGTAGTTGTTATGTTTTCCCAAATGGATTTGCATATTTATTTTAAAACACACACATTCAAAAACTATTTCATTTAAAAGAACTGAGCATAAGAAACAGAAGGGTATTTGCATACTAATATTACAAATGTAGCATTTTTCATCGTGTCTTAAGAATGTTGCTAGGCACATGGTTAAGTGTGGTTTCCTTTCTACTTATTTTTTTATTCTTCCTGTAGTTCACAGAACTTGTTGAATTGCTGGCATTTTTGCCTTCATTGGTTTTAGAAAATTTTGTCAGTATATCTTCAAATGTTGCCACTACCACATTCATTTTCCCACGACTTTGGTGCTCCAGTAATTCATGTTAGGCCTTGTCAATGCTTCCCATATGACAAGGGAAGTATATTCTATATTTTATTTTATTTTATTCCGTGTAATTCAGAACAAATATTTTAAACTGACCTGTACTTCACCTCACACATCTTTTTTTTCTGTTAATCTACTCTTGAGACTCAATACTTTTAACTTCAGCAATTACCTTTTAAACGTCTAACATTTGCATGTAATTTCATTTTCCATTTAATATTCTACTCTTTGAATTAAATTAAAAAAAAAATTTTAAGTTGGAGTCTCTCTCCATTGTCCAGACTGGAGTGCAGTGGCATGCTCACAGCCACGCCAGCATCAACCTGCTGGTTGCCAGCGATCCTTCCGCCTCAGCTTTCAAGCTAGCCGGAGCTGC
>NW_007145631.1:0-869 GCF_000164805.1 Carlito syrichta
GTTTCTATTGCTAGAAAGGAATGAAGATGCAAGTCATTTCCTGGTAAGTGAGATTTTCTCCCTACACACCCATGCAGCACTCAGGGACCGACCTTCCAACGTTGGTCGAGCACTTGTGACTAACTCTCTTTAAGGACCACGTCAGGAACCTGTAATAGGAGATAGGCAGTAGCTGTTCTAGTTTTAACTAGTTATTTATTGGTGTTTACTAATTTTCCTTGTATTTCACAGTGTTGTTGTAAGTCAAACTGATAGTGAAAATAGTCTTGAAAGTGAACTGTTTTGTAAAGACTAGTATTTTCATATAGTGTTTTTTCAGTTTTTTCCACGCTCCTGAGAGAATAAGAAGACTTTGGATTGTGAACCAGGACAGAGAGTTGAGCTCTTTCTCATGAAATCATTATGTCAGGACAGCTTCTAATCTTGCTTGCTTTGGAATGTATTTCTGAACACATGATCTTAAATCCTGTTGTCAATTAAGAAACATTAAAGTGTCACTATCATCAGAAGAATCCTGAAGTGCTTTCCAAAGACTGTAAAGCAATACTTTAGGAAAGAATGTTAATGAGAGCGTGGTGGTACAGGGGAACTGATCAGCTAGGGCCAGCACAAAGCATGGTATTCTCTGGTGTACCTTTGTGGTTCTCTTATGGGTAGCATAGATGGCCATTATAATATCCTCCTTCCTACTTATTCAGGTATTCTCATATTGAGTCAAAAAATAGTGAACACAGAGCAGCAGTAGTAGTTGAAACCTGGAATTAAATTTTACCTATCTGTGGACTCACCACTTGTCAGATTCAGTTTACCCACCTTCAGTGTGCTGAGCTTATTCTTCTCCCTTCTTACTCTTTGTACTCACCTTCAAA
>NW_007145632.1:0-689 GCF_000164805.1 Carlito syrichta
TTTCCCCATCCCCAGACAGATATTTGCTACTGTTAATCCCATTTCCATTCCCCCCTCCCATAATTTCCACTGCTGTCAGTCATTTTCTTATAGTATTACATTGGATGTTCAAGGTCCATTATATGAGTGAGAACATGTGATACTTGAATCATTGTTTCTGTGAGAGGTCACTCAGTATTATAGACTCTAGTTCCATCCAGGTTGCTGCGAAATTCATGATTTTGTTTCTTTTTATGACTGTGTAGTATTTCATCGTGTATATGTACCACATTTTTTTAATCCAGTCCTCTTTTAAGGGGCAGCATGGTTGCTTCCAGGTTCTTGCTATTGTGAACAATGCTGCGATAAACATACGTGTGCAGGTATCTTTTTTATAGAGTGATTTGAGTTCTTCAGGATATACTCCCAGTAGGGGGATTGCGGGGTCATATGGGAGGTTGATATTTAGAGTTTTAGGAATCGCCACACTGCTTTCCACAGAGGTTGCACTAGTTTACACTTCCACCAACAGTGTAGAAGTGTTCCCTTTTTGCCACACCCTCTCCAGCAGCTGTTATTTTTTGAGTTGTTGATAATTGTCATTCTGACTGGAATTAGGTGGTATCTCAGTGTGGTTTTGATTTGCATCTCCCTGATGATTAGTGAGGTTGAACATTTCTTCATGTGTCTGTTGGCTGCTCGGATGTCTG
>NW_007145633.1:0-683 GCF_000164805.1 Carlito syrichta
ATTCCCACTGCTGTCAGTCATTTTCTTATAGTATTACATTGGATGTTCAAGGTCCATTATATGAGTGAGAACATGTGATACTTGAATCATTGTTTCTGTGAGAGGTCACTCAGTATTATAGACTCTAGTTCCATCCAGGTTGCTGCGAAATTCATGATTTTTTTTTTTTTTATGACTGTGTAGTATTCCATCGTGTATATGTACCACATTTTTTTAATCCAGTCCTCTTTTGAGGGGCAGCATGGTTGCTTCCAGGTTCTTGTTATTGTGAACAATGCTGCGATAAACATACGTGTGCAGGTATCTTTTTTATAGAGTGATTTGAGTTCTTCAGGATATACTCCCAGTAGGGGGATTGCGGGGTCATATGGGAGGTTGATATTTAGAGTTTTAGGAATCGCCACACTGCTTTCCACAGAGGTTGCACTAGTTTACACTCCCACCAACAGTGTATAAGTGTTCCCTTTTCACCACACCCTCTCCAGCAGCTGTTATTTTTTGAGTTGTTGATAATTGCCATTCTGACTGGAGTTAGGTGGTATCTCAGTGTGGTTTTGATTTGCATCTCCCTGATGATTAGTGAGGTTGAACATTTCTTCATGTGTCTGTTGGCTGCTCGGATGTCTTCCTTTGTGAAGTGTCTGTTCATATCTTTTGCCCATTTTATAATGGGGTTGTTTGTT
>NW_007145634.1:0-4514 GCF_000164805.1 Carlito syrichta
GTAACTAACTGATTTGCCTGCTGACTTATCCAGATAGCTGACAAGTTAGCTAGCTATGTGGCTGACATAACTAGCTAGCAAACAAGCTATCTAGCTGTCTATCTAGCTGACTGAACTAGCTAGCTAACTGGCTAGTTAGCTGGCTAGCTGACTTAACTATCTAGCTGATCAGTTAGCTGACTTGATAGCTGACTTAAATAGCTACTTGATAAGCAACCTGTCTACCTAGCTGACTTAACTAGCTAACTGAATAGTTAACTGTCTTGCAGGCTGACTTAACTAGCTACCTGGCTAGCTAGTTGACTTAACTAGCTGACTGGCTAACTGGCTAGCCAGCTGAATAAACTAGCTAGCTACCTGGTTGTCTAAACGGCTAGCCAGCTGGCTAAACTAGCTAGCTACCTGGCTGGCTAGTTGGGTAGGCAGCCAGCTAGCTAGCTAGAGAGCTGGCCACCTGGCTAGCTAGTTGAATTAAATAGCCAGCCGGCAGTCAGGACAGTCTGATAGCCAGCCGGATTAACTAGCCTGCTACCCTGCTGGTCAGCCAGCTAGCCATCCAGTTTAACTAGATGACCACATAACATACCAGCCTGTTAACCAGCCATCTTAACTTGCCAGCCACCTAGCTAGTCAGGCGGCAAACCAGCTGACTAAACAAGCTGACTTAAGTAGATAGCCATCTGGCTAGCCAGCTGGCTTGACTAGCTAGCCAACAAGCTAACCAGCCGGCTAGCCAGCTCTCTTAACTAGCTGATTTAACTAGCTAGAAAGTGGGCTACACAGATGACTTATTTAGCTACCTACCTACCTATCCAGGGGGCTAGCCAGTTGACTTAACTAGCTGATGTAACAAGCTAGATAACTGGCTAGCCAGCTGAATTAACTAGCTGGCTACCTAGCTAGCCAGATGGCTGGCCGCTTAAAATAACTAGCTGACCTAACCACCAAACAGCTGGCTAGCCAGCTGACTCAACTAGGTGACTTAACACGTTATCCAGCTGGTTAGACATCTGACTTAACTAGCTGACATCACTAGATAGCCAGGTTGCTAGACAGCTTACTTAACTAGCTAGCTGCCAACATATAACGCTGGCTTGCCAGCTGACTTAACTAGTTGACGTAAAGAATTATCCTGTTGGCTAGCCAGCAGACTTTTCTAGCTAGCTATCCTGCTAGGCAGCTGACTAGCCAGCTGATTTAACTAACTGATTTAACTAGTTAGGCTGCTGACTTAACTAGCTGAGTTAACCAGTCAGCTACCTATCTAGCCAGCTGACATAACTAGCTCATTTTACTAGCTAGATACCTAGCTAGCTATCATATAGCTAGTTGACTTAACTAGCTAACCTAACTAGCTAGCTCGCTGACATATCTAGCTGACTGGACTAGCTAGCTTCCTAGATAGCCAGCTGACATAATTAGCTGAAATATCTAGAGAGCCAGATGGCTGCTCATCTGACTTAACTGGCTTTTTAACTAGCTAGCCAGCTGGCTTGACAACTGATTTAACATGCTGACTTAACTAGCTAGCAAGCCGGCTAGCCAGCTCTCTTAACTAGCTGACTTAACTAGTTGGCCATCTCGGGAGACAGCTCACTTAATTGCCTAGGTATCTAGCTAGCCAGCAGCCTAGCCAGCTGACTTAACTAGCTGACTTAATGTAGTGGTCAGCTGGCTAGCCATCAAACTTAACTAGCTCTCTACCTAGCTAGACAGCTGAATAGCCAGCTGACTTACCTAGCTGTTATAACTACAAAGACTAATGGCTAGCCAACAGACTTAACTAGCTACCTGCCTACATAGGCCGATGACTTGCCAGATGACTTAACTACCTAACTATCTATCTAACCAGCTAGCCAGTGAACTGATTTAATTAGGTGACTTATCTAGCTAGCCATCTGGCTAGCCAGCTGACTTAACTAGATAGCTCCCATCATAGGCAGCTGTCTTGCCAGCTGATTTAACGAACTGACTTAACCAGCTATCCAGCTGACTTAACTAGCTGATGTAACAAGCTGGCTACCTAGTTCTCCAGCTGAGTTAACTAACTGATTTAACTAGCTAGCTACCGAGATAGCCAGCTGGCTTGTCAGTTGACTTTACTATCTGACTTAATTAGCTAGTCAACTGGATGGTCAGCTGAATTATAGAACTGACTTAACCAGCTAGCCAGCTAACTAGCTAGCTGACGTAACTTGCTAGCTACTTAACCAGCCAACTGGGAAGCCAACTGAATTATCTAGATGACATAACTAGATAGCCAGATGACTAGTCAGCTGACTTAACGAGCTTACTACATAGCCAGCCTGCTGACTAGCCATCTGACTTAGCTAGTTCACTTAATCAGGTAGCCAGCTGTCTAGCAGGCTGATGTAACTGCCTAGCTACCTAGCTAGGCAGCTGTATAGCCAGCTGACTTAACTAGCTTACTACATAGCCAGCCAGCTGACTAGCCATCTGACTTAGCTAGTTCACTTAATCAGGTAGCCAGCTGTCTAGCAGGCTGATGTAACTACCTAGCTAGGCAGCTGTATAGCCAGCTGACTTAACTAGCTAACTACATACTTAGCCTGCTGTCTTACCAGCTGACTTATCTACCTAGCTATCCAGCTTGTTAGTGAGCTGACTTAACAAGGTTACTTAACTAGCTATCTAACTGACTAGCCAGTTGACTTAATTAGCCAGCTACACAGCTAGGCAGCTGGCGAGCCAACTGAGTTAACTCGCTGAATAACTAGCAAGCAAGCTGACTAAACTAACTGAATTAACAAGCTAGCTATCTAGCTAGCCAGCTGGCTTAACTAGCTGGCTGAACTAACTACCTACCTAGCTAGCTATCTTGCTGGCCAGCTGACTAAACTAGCTGACTTAGCTAGCTAGCTAGCTGACATAACTAGCTGACTTATATAGCTAGCTTCCTAGCTAGCCAGCTGATTAAATTGGCTAAAAAAACTAGTTAGCCAGATGGATAGCTATCTGACTTGACTAGGTTTTTTTTTTTTTAATTTTTTATTATGAAGTTGTGGGGTACAGTTAAGGGTTAGGTATACAATTGCATTTCATTCAGACACCCTGTTGATATGGGGTGTTTCCCCATTCCCAGACAGATATTTGCTACTGTTCATCCCATCTTCCTCCCCCCACCATAGTTTCCCAGTATGGTCAGTCATTTTCGTATAGTATTGCATTGGATGTTTAAGGTCCATTATATGAGTGAGAACATGTGGTACTCGAATCTTTGTTACTGTGAGAGGTCACTCAGTATTATAGACTCTAATTCCATCCAGGTTGCTGCGAAATTCATGATTTTGGTTTTTTTATGACAGTGTAGTATTCCATCGTGTATATGTACCACATTTTTTTAATCCAGTCCTCTTTTGAGGGGCAGCATGGTTGCTTTCCAGGTTCTTGCTATTGTGAACAATGCTGCGATAAACATACGTGTGCAGGTATCTTTTTTATAGAGTGATTTGAGTTCTTCAGGATATACTCCCAGTAGGGGGATTGTGGGGTCATATGGGAGGTTGATATTTAGAGTTTTAGAAATCGCCACACTGTTTTCCACAGAGGTTGCACTAGTTTACACTCCCACCAACAGTGTAGAAGTGTTCTCTTTTTGCCACACCCTCTCCAGCAGCTGTTATTTTTTGAGTTGTTGATAATTGCCATTCTGACTGGAGTTAGGTGGTATCTCAGTGTGGTTTTGATTTGCATCTCCCTGATGATTAGTGAGGTTGAACATTTCTTCATATGTCTGTTGGCTGCTCGGATGTCTTCCTTTGTGAAGTGTCTGTTCATATCTTTTGCCCATTTTATAATGGGGTTGTTTGTTTTTTTTTTTTTCAGCATGTTTGAGTTCCTTGTAGATCCAAGATGTTAAGCCTTTGTCAGACCTGGTGTTGGCGAATACTTTTTCCCAGTCTGTAGGCTGTCTCCCTGCTCTCTTGATGGTTTCTTTGGCTTTGCAGAAGCTTGTCAGTTTAATAAGGTCCCATTTGTCTATCTTCTTTCTTATGACCTGTGGGTTTCGGGTTTTGTTCAGGAATTGGATGCCAGTTCTGAGTTCCATGAGGGTATGTCCTCCATTTTCTAAGGTTCTTATGGTTTGAGGTTTTACATTTAGATCTCTGATCCATTTAGAATTAACCTTCGTGTATGGGGATAGATAGGGGTCCTGTTTCAATCTTCTGCATGTGGTCAGCCAGTTTTCCCAGCACCATTTACTGATTAGGTTCTCCTCTCCCCAGTGGTAGGTGATGGAGGCTTTGTCAAAGATGAGTTGGTTGAGAAATTGAGGTTTTGCTTCTGGAATCTCAATTCTATTCCATTGATCTATATGCCTGTTCCTATACCAATACCAAGCTGTTTTGATGATTGTAGCTTTATAGTAAGGTTTGAAGTCTGGTAATGTGATACCACCTACCTTGTTTTTTTTTTGCTGAGGATTGTTCTGGCTATTCTTGGATGTTTGTGTTTCCATATGAATTCCTGCATTGTTTTTTCTAGGTCTGAGA
>NW_007145635.1:0-1022 GCF_000164805.1 Carlito syrichta
CAGGGATTGGCAGTAGTAGAAAACTGTTTTGGGGTAGGGGTGGGCCTGGCTGTGGAGTTATATTGTTAAGGGAGGGAGGGGCATACCTCACCATCCAGGGACCATGCATAATCAGTGTTTGAATATCTAACTCTGGATAGTACCCCATATTGAGCAACAATTTAAATAAAATAAAAACATACATAAAACTGTAAAACGTGCAACTGACGTTATTAGTTTTCTTCCATTTTTTTTTAACTTTTTAATCTAAAGATAGTTACAATCCAGGGTTGGGGATAGAAATGTTCATTTTGAAGGGCTTGTTTTCTAAGAAGGGCGCATGGCTCCAATTATAACTTCCTTTCCTATTAATACGTTAGAATCCATTGTTCGTTTGGTTTCAACTTTGACACTACTACACTTCTCACATAAATGCTGAATGTTTTATTCTGCACAAATTGAAACATGTTGAGATTCCAGACGTGTATCATCCTAAGTCAACTTAACATTGAGGATCAGAGTACATATGTGGCTATTCAGAAGACAGAATGCATAATAAATCTTAACAATTTCAGAAGAAAAACTGTATAATAATTTAACGTATCTTTTTCCTTTCTTAAAACTTTTGCCCATATTCTTGGGACACGCTGTATTTTCTGCTAGTGAATTTTAATTTAAACTTACAGATATGCAATACCTACTCCAAAGGTTCCCCTACCCATTTGAAGGAAATATAAAATCATATTTCCCTTGTATTTTAAACCAATTTCTATTTTTCAAAGTGTATTTCCACTGAATCCCCGAGGATTTTCTCTACGTAAGACATAATGGTGTACTCTGCAACAAAGTCTCAGATTAATCTGATACTTTTTACCAACAAGCCTTGAAAATCATGCACACACACAAAAAGAGACCATTGGGAGCCCTGTGTTTAGAAACCAAAATAACAAGGAGATTTAGAAAGAACAATTTGGGCTCCTCATTCATATAAAAATTTAGATAATCTAAAATTCTATAAAACTGACTTTGATGTTAGTGAAGCA
>NW_007145636.1:0-3275 GCF_000164805.1 Carlito syrichta
ACAAAGTCTCAGATTAATCTGATACTTTTTACCAACAAGCCTTGAAAATCAAGCACACACACAAAAAGAGACCATTGGGAGCCCTGTGTTTAGAAACCAAAATAACATGGAGATTTAGAAAGAACAATTTGGGCTCCTCATTCAAATAAAAATTTAGATAATCGAAAATTCTAGAAAACTGACTTTCATGTTAGTGAAGCAATGTTCAAATCCTGAGAGACAAACGGCTCAAAGGCTGGAAAATAATATGAAAAGCATGCAGAAGTGTCTAAACCAAAGAAAGTGATGAAATATTATTAGGTTGTGCTACGACCAAACTCCACCAAGTCTCTGTGACCATAGTAATAAAAGACTACATCGTGGGGAACCCCCTCAGGGACCTCCCACTGTGGGAGCTTTTCTGTCCTCTCAATACTTTCTGCCTGAAAACAAAAAGACTACATTGCCCAGTGGATTATTGAATATCCACTTACCCCTGGAGACGTTTTTGGATAGGTGTGAACACCTTGCTTCCTTCAATTCTTGGGAATGAAAATCCACCATGTCTTCCGCTTTTGTCAGAGTACTGTACATAAATTCTTGATACTGAAGGCTTGCTCAGTAGTCAAGGTCCCGCCCATTATGATGTCAAGGTTCTGAGACTGATGTCATCAATGGCAATCTGACATGCTTGTTTTCCTGACTTTGCCTACATCTTTTTATTGAAAAATTAGCCGTTTAGGCAAACGAGTGATACAAGGAAAAAACCAATAAGTTAACATCAATCATCTCAGACCTGGAAATTACAATAGTGAACTCATATGAAATTTAAAACAATCATGAAGAGCCTAAAGAATCCTTATGAAAGATACAAAGCTGGAACTATCACTTTCCGCATTTGAAACTTTAGATAAGTTTACAATAATCAAAACAGCCAGGTATTGGTACTGGAAAAGGTCCATAGGCTAATGGGTCAGGACAGAGAGTGAAATCCTCCAAATCTCACCCAACTCATCTGTGAAAGAACCCCCAGGACCCGCTGGGGAATGGAGAACAAATTCAATACATGATGCTGGGAAAAGTCTGACTACATGAACAAGATTCAAACAGGACCCCTAACTATCACCATACACATTAACTCTGAATGGATCAAAGACCTAAACGTAAAACACCAAATTATAATCATCACAGAAACACAGGAGACTCCTTTGTGAAAACTGGAACAGGCAGTTACTCTCTTCAGATCCCTCAATACCCATAACTGACACAGAGTGTTAGACAAGTGGGATCGTACCAAACAAATTAACTTCTGCAAAATACAAGAAACCACCAAAATAGCATGCAGAAAGCCTCAGAATGGGACAAACTATTCTCCAGCTATGCATATGATGATGTCATAACATCTATGAGCTAGAAGAAAATCAAACACTCAGAAAAAAAGGGAAACAATCCCGTTAAAAAGTGGCAGAAATACATGACTGGACACTTCTCATACAAGAGAGGTGGGAAGCCAGGAGACATATGAAAACGTGCTCAGCCCCACTCATCATCAAAGAAATGCAAAGGAAAACCACATTGAACTACCACTTAACCCCTGTAAGAACGGCCTTCATTAATTACACAAAAAATAACCGATGCTGGAAAAGATTTGGGGGAAAAAAATGCTTCTACACTGCATGTGGACAGAAAAGGAGAGCAACATCTTTGGAAATCAGTGTTGCGGTTTCTAAAGGGACAAGAAATTGACCTACCCTGTGACCCTGTAATTCCCCTGGAGGGAATAAACCTGCAGGAACTCAGATCTTTTACAAAAAGATATCTACATGAGCATGTTTATTGCAGCTCTAATCACATTTGAAAAAAACATGATACCAACCAGGTTGCACTTCAAAGCTGGAATGGATAAAATGAATGTGGAACATACACAAAATGGAATATTATGCATCCCTGACAAGTGACAGGTATAAGGATTTTGGAGAAAGCTTGATGGATATGAATTAGGTCATTCTCAGTGAATTATCACGGAAACAAAGAATAGAGTTCCTACTGTTCTCCCTCCTGAGCTGAACTTGAAAATTACCAA
Organism: Carlito syrichta; assembly: GCF_000164805.1. NCBI lineage: Eukaryota > Metazoa > Chordata > Mammalia > Primates > Tarsiidae > Carlito > Carlito syrichta. The sequence goes on from NW_007145636.1 coordinate 2,063, forward strand.
CAAGCTAGAAGAAAGTCATTGGCACTAGTAGAAAACTGTTTTGGGGTAGGGGTGGTACTGGTTGTGGAGTTATATTGTTAAGGGAGGGACGGGCATACCTCACCATCCAGGGACCACGCATAATCAGTGTTTGAATATCTAACTCTGAATGGTACCCCACATTGTGCAACAATTTAAATAAAATAAATACATAAATAAAAGCTGTAAAACGAGCAACTGACTTTATTTGTTTTCTTCCATTTTTTAAACTGTTTTAATCTAAAGATAGTTACAATCCAGGGTTGGGGATAGAAATGTTCATTTTGAAGGGATTGATTTCGAAGAGGAGCGCACGACTCCCATGATCACTTCCTTTAATATTAATACATGAGAATACATTGTACATTTGGTTTCAACTTAGACACTACTACATTTCTCACATAAATGCTGAATGTTTTATTCTGCACAAATTGAAACATGTTGAGATTCCAGACGTGTATCATCCTAAGTCAACATAACACTGAGGATCAGAGTACCTATGTGGCCATTCAGAAGACAGAATGCATAATAAATCTTAACAATTTCAGAAGAAAAACTGTATAATAATTTAACATATCTTTTTCCTTTCTTAAAACTTTTGTCCATATTCTTGGGACACGCTGTATTGTCTGCTAGGGAATTTTAATTTAAACTTACACATATGCAATCCCTACTCCAAAGTTTCCCCTACCTATTTGAAGGAAATATAAAATCATATTTCCCTTGTATTTTCACCCAATTTCTATTTTTCAAAGTGTATTTCCACTGAATCCCTGAGGATTTTCTCTACATAAGACATAATGGTGTACTCTGCAACAAAGTCTCAGATTAATCTGATACTTTTTACCAACAAGCCTTGAAAATCATGCACACACACAAAAAGAGACCATTGGGAGCCCTATGTTTAGAAACCAAAATAACATGGATATTGAGAAAGAAGAATTTGGGCTCCTCATTCATATAAAAATTTAGATAATCGAAAATTCTAGAAAACTGACTTTGATGTTAGTGAAGCAATGTTCAAATCCTGAGAGACAAATGGCTCAAAGGTTGGAAAATAATATGAAAAACATACAGAAGCGTCTAAACCAAAGAAAGTGATGAAATATTATTAGGTTGTGCTATGACCAAACTCCAACAAGTCTCTGTGACCATAGTAATAAAAGACTACATTGTGGGGAACCCCCTCAGGACC
>NW_007145637.1:0-822 GCF_000164805.1 Carlito syrichta
AATGGAATACAGTGGATTCATAGATCAGCTTTACGAACCGGTCATTGAGTTAAGAACACGGTGCCCAGAGATAATGACAAATTCATGATGAGTATGTGGTAGACAGTCACAAGTGTTCACAGCTCCCCAAATTCATCCCCTTTGCAATATGCCCTTCCAGATCTTTCCTTTATCAGGTGAGGTCTATTGGTCAGGCACTTAACCTACTGAAAGAAGCAGGCACATAAACCCAGATACCCAGGAGCTTGAGCCGGTAGGTTTCAAAGTTCATACTCCTCCCAGGACTATTTGAAATCCAGAGTGAGTTGCCCCAAAAACAAATTTAAAGCTCCAGAGAGCATTTTTAATAAAAACAATTTTAGATCTAACACATGTGAAATGATTCACACAAAGCCTCCATCTCCTCTGACTTCCACAGGCAAGAGACATTATTACTCAGGTGTATGGGTGAGAAATGAAAGGTAAGATAAGTTTGGGAGGTAACTAGAGTCGAAATGGAAACGTTGGTTGACTCGAACACCAGAGCCCAGGTTATGAACACTGCACAGTCGTGTCTCACTGGAGGTGTGGCAGTCTTATGGTAGCTGACAACCAAGGACCAAACTTGAAGGAAACTCACCTGATTCGTAGTAGAAATGGTGTTTGGGGTAACTACCTAGGCTTGTTCTGGGGAGAAGGCATCTGCATCATACCTGATGTGTCCTTGCCACAACAAAGGAGCGCAGCAAATCCTGCTTCCTTCCTGGAAAAGATGATCTTCATGGTGAAATAACGCAAAACTGGGAGAGTCAGTCACAGCCTGGGAGGAGGGAGGGCTCAGGT
>NW_007145638.1:0-997 GCF_000164805.1 Carlito syrichta
CCCAGAGATAATGACAAATTCATGATGAGTATGTGGTAGACAGTCACAAGTGTTCACAGCTCCCCAAATTCATCCCCTTTGCAATATGCCTTTCCAGATCTTTCCTTTATCAGGTGAAGTCTATTGGTCAGGCACTTAACCTACTGAACGAAGCAGGCACATAAACCCAGATACCCAGGAGCTTGAGCCAGTAGGTTTCAAAGTTCATACTCCTCCCAGGACTATTTGAAATCCAGAGTGAGTTGCCCCAAAAACAAATTTAAAGCTCCAGAGAGCATTTTTAATAAAAACAATTTTAGATCTAACACATGTGAAATGATTCACACAAAGCCTCCATCTCCTCTGACTTCCACAGGCAAGAGACATTATTACTCAGGTGTATGGGTGAGAAATGAAAGGTAAGATAAGTTTGGGAGGTAACTAGAGTCGAAATGGAAACGTTGGTTGACTCGAACACCAGAGCCCAGGTTATGAACACTGCACAGTCGTGTCTCACTGGAGGTGTGGCAGTCTTATGGTAGCTGACAACCAAGGACCAAACTTGAAGGAAACTCACCTGATTCGTAGTAGAAATGGTGTTTGGGGTAACTACCTAGGCTTGTTCTGGGGAGAAGGCATCTGCATCATACCTGATGTGTCCTTGCCACAACAAAGGAGCGCAGCAAATCCTGCTTCCTTCCTGGAAAAGATGATCTTCATGGTGAAATAACGCAAAACTGGGAGAGTCAGTCACAGCCTGGGAGGAGGGAGGGCTCAGGTCCCAGAGGCTAAGCATGATTCCTCTCTGTGGCCTCTGACTCATCAGTCCCCCAGGAGTCAAGCACTTGCTCGCTCACAGCTCTCTCCATTTCCACAGGCAGCAGAAGCCGGGACAGAGCAGGCAGGAATCTCATGCCTTCGTGATGTTTTCAGAGTAGATTTGGGATTTCTCAGTCTCCCCTGTGAGCATGCCAAAATATTTTACCCATTCTGTATATGGTTAATTAACTCAGGCCTC
>NW_007145639.1:0-1665 GCF_000164805.1 Carlito syrichta
AAGCAAAATTAGATAAGTGAGACTATGTCACACTAAAAGTTTCTTCACAGTGAAAGAAACAATCAGCATTGTAAAAATATCTGCAAACCATATTTCTGACAGGAGGATAATCTCCAAGTTACATAAAGAATTTCTATAACTCACAAACAAGCAAAACCTATGGATCCAATTTAAAAATGGGCAAAGATTTCAACAGACATTTCTCTAAAGAAGACATATAAATGAATTATGAAAAGACGTTTAACATCTTTTTAATCATCATGTTCAACCATCAGGGAAAAGTAAACCAAAACTACAATGAGATATCATCTCATACCTGTTAGGATGGCCACTATTTAAAAAAAAAAGAAAATGTGCCTAATGTGAAAAAAAGGAAAGTAAAGGAGAGAAGGAGGGAGAAAGAGTAGTGGGAAGGAGGGAGGGAGGGGTGCAGGCAGGCAGGAAGAGGAAAGAAGGAAAGAAGTTAAGGGGGAGGGAGAGAGGGAAGAAGGGAGGGAGGAAAAAAGAAAGGAAGGAAACTGGAGGCAAGAAAGTGGGGGAAATTGGAACAATTGTACACTGTCGGTGGTAATTTAAACTGGTGTATCCTCTATGAAGGACAGTATGCAGGTCCTAAAAGACTAAAACTAGAACTAACCTATGGTCGTGTAAGCCCATCCCTGAGTATTTACCCAAAAGAATTATCATCAGAATCTTGAATACTCATGAACTTCCATATTTCTTCACAATAGCCAAATGTGGAAACAACACATATGTCCACCAATGGATGAATGGATACGGAAAGTGTAGTATAGAAAATATTATTCAGCCATAAAAAGAAGGAAATCCTACCAAATGCTATGACATAGATGAATCTTGTCGACATTGTGCTAAGTGCAATAGGCCAGTAATAGAAGAAGAAATACTGCATGATTCCACTTATATGAGATGTAGGAGTAAGCAGACTCATCAAAGCAGAAAGTAGAATGGTTATTGCTGGGGTTGGGGGAAGGAAACAGGAGGAAAAGATGGGCAGAAAGATTCAGTGGCAGAAAGACTCAGACATGAGAGAAAATGCTCTAAAAATCTACTGACCAATGTGGTGCTCACAGATAAGGATCCTACAGTGTATGCTTAAAATTTTAATAGGGCAGCTATCATGTCATGCGTTTTTAGAACTTTTTTTTTTTAAAAAGGATACACACTCTTAACTATTTACCAAAAAGAGAGAAAGAAAGAAAGAAAGAAAGAAAGAAAGAAAGAAAGAAAGAAAGAAAAAGAAAAAGAAACAACTTGCATTGCACCCTTCATCAACCTCAGTTCCATGGCTCTATGCAGGCATAACTTGGCCTCTGGACACCATTCTCTCAGGTGTTTAATATTCTTAGCATTTTTATCTTGAGTTGGAGTCTCACTCTGTCACACAGACTGGAGTGCATTGGCATGTTTATAGTCACCCCAGCATCGACCTGCTGGGCTCCAGTGATCCTTCTACCTCAGTGTTCCAAGTAGCTGGAACCATGGCTCATTTTTGAGTTATTATTGAGATGAGGTATCACCATGTTGCCCGAGCTGGTCTCGAACCTGTGGGCTCCAGCAATCTACTTGCTTTAGCCTCCCAAAGTGCTGGGATTACAGGCTGAGCCACTGTGCCCAGCCAGCATTATTTTTTTTTACGTCATATTG
>NW_007145640.1:0-1391 GCF_000164805.1 Carlito syrichta
CCAAAAAATTTTACGGCGTCTTCCTAAGATCTAAACAAGAATCAAGTTTTCGACGCATGTATTTGTGAACAGGAGTACTTATACACAAGTAACTGCACGGCTGTTGCTAAAAATAAGGATTCTGGGTTATAGAGTCCTCAGTCCTGAAAACCAGCAGGGCATCTTGCTGACTGCTAAAGAAGATTCAGGGATTCGAGGCATGAATGTGGGTAAAAGCAATTCTCATATACAAGAAACTACACGGCCTCTTGCTAATAAAAGAGAAGAAATCTGTTTTCCACGGTTCCTCTATCAAATAATCTACATGACTTCTTACTAAGGCCTAAACAAGGATCAGGTTTCGAAAAAGGAATCAAGGAAAGAGAGTCCTCACACACAGGACACTACATGACCTCCAACTAAGTACGAATAAAGAATCATTGTTGTACGCGCCCTCAATCCAAATAATTTCCAGGTTGTCTGCTATGGGACAAACAAGAAACAGATCTTCGAGCTCCCAAAATGTTTCTCAGCAATTTAGATTTCAGATATTTTCAATCGGTCATTTCAGGACTCCAGCAACATTCTGGTCCTCGTAAAAGTTGTAAATGGTATTGGGCATTCCATTTCCGTTAGGTTCCTCAGAAAAACGAAGGCCAGATACCAGGACAAAAAGTATCTTCTTGCCATATTTGCATGTAACTCTGGTCTTAAGGTGAACCCTGCAATCCTTCCCCTTCCATGTCTCTATTTTTTTTGAGAAGGGACAAGGGTTTGCACTTGCCAAATGTTTACTAAGTACTTTTAATGGTAACCAGGAATCATGGAATCCACGAACATGGGAAACTTCTGGGCATCTGTCTTTTGATATGCTGAACATGGAATACAAATCAACAAGAAAAATTAGGGCGTCTTACTGAGAATTAACAGGAAAACCTGTTCTAGGCGTGCTCATTTTCCAGAATCTACAGGGCCTCTTGATATGGTTTACTCAGCAATCTGGGCTTCTGGGTCCCTACATTTTCAGAGCTACTTGCTCCGTGGATAAGCTAAATCTGTCATTACAGATCCTCAGGATCTTTCTGGTCCTCTTTTTAATTGTAATCAAGGATTTGGCCCTAGAAATTCGTTTGTGTCCTGGTACCTTCTACGAACATAATCCTATTCCCCAGAATCAAAAGGTATATTGAATCGAAATTTCTCGATTCAAGTCACCTCAAAGTACAGAAAATTCTTGAGGGTGGGCAGGTAGAAATTTGGGTTTTGGGTTTCAAATATTCCACATTATGGGGAGGTCTTGTGAAGGGAAACCAGGAATCTTGGATTCCTGTTCCCAAAGAACATTATGAATCTCTTTCTCTTGATATCCAAAAAACTGGAAATATCAGTCACCAGAAACTGTCTCGGCATCG
>NW_007145640.1:1718-4268 GCF_000164805.1 Carlito syrichta
GCTATAGGCTAAACACGAATCACGGTGTTTTCGAGCATGAATCTGGAAAATGGAGTTCTTATTACAGGCAACTACATGACATTTACTAAGAAAGAATAAGGAATCTGGGTTACACGAGCACTCAATCCCAATAATTTGCAGAACATCTTGCACAGTTATAAAAAGCATCAGTATTTCGAAGCAGGATGTATATAAAGAGAGTCCTAATATACAGGAAAATATACAGCCCCTTGCCAAGGTTGAAAAAGAATCGGGGTTATAGCAGTCCTCAGTCCTTAAAATGAACAGGCCATCTTCAGTGGGTTAACAAGTATCAGGGTTTAGAAGCTGGAACATATGTAACAGCAGTCCTTATATGCAGAATCTACATGATCTCTATCTAAGGAGAACTAAGAAACCTCTTTTACACGGTTCCTCTGTCACAATATCTACATGACATGTTGCTAATAGCAAAACAAGAATCAGGGTTTCCAAAAAGGATTCTGGGGAAATGGAGTCCTCATATACAGGACATTACATGGCCCCTCGGTAAAGAAGAATAAGGAATCTGTGATACACTGGTCCACAATACGAAAAATTCTCATGACGTCTTGCAGCGGTATAAACAAGAATCAATGCTTCGAGCTCGTCTCATGTTTCAGAGATATTTGGCTTGTGGGTATTATGATTCAGTCTTTTCAGGACTCCAGCCACATTCTGTTTCTCTTGGGAGTTGTAATCGGGTATCGCATAGTACAAATCCCTTAAGTTCCTCGGGACAATTAAGGCCCGATTCCCGAAAAAAATGTATCATATTGCCGTATTTGCATGTAACTTTCGTCTTAAGATGAACTTGGTAATCCTTAAATTTCCATTTGTACTTTATTTATAGAGGGGCTGAGGATTTTGCAGTTGCCAAATATTTAGTACAGATTATTAAAATGTAACAAGAATCCATGGATTCCATGTGCTTAGCAAACATCTGGGCATCTGCTTTTTGTACACAGAGTATTGGAATCCACATGGACAGGGAAATTCACGGCATCTTGCTGAGAACGGAAAGGGAAACCAGTTCTTAGAGTTCTCATTCGCCTAAAACTTCAAAGTCTCTTGATGAGGTTTAATCAGCAATCAGGGCTTCTATGTCGCCACATTTTTAGTGTGTCTTTTGAAAAGGGACCACAAATCTTGGGTACCAATTCCTCAAGAACTTTTTGGGAGTCTTTCTCTTGATATCCAAGCAACTGAAATACTAGGTCACCAGGAAATGTCTTGGCGTCTTGCTGAGAATTAAGCAGGAATTTCCGTAATGTGAGTTCCATATACATAACACATCACGACCTAATGCTTCGAAAAAATAAGGAATCTTGGTTACACGAGGCCTCCATCCCAAAAGCATACAGACCGTCTTGCTAAGAGATAACAACCATTCAGGTTTTGGGAGTAGGAATCTGGATAATGGGAGTCCTCATATACAGGAAACTGCACTGTCTATTGCTAAAGGAGAATAAGGAATCTAGTTTACACGTGTCCTCCATCCCAATAAAACTTCAGGGTTTCTAGCTAAGGGCTAAACACGAATTTGGGTTTTTGAAGCATAAACTAGAGAAATGAAATGGTCATATACAGACAAATGCACTGACTTTATTAAGAAAGTAAGGAATGTGGGTGACAAGTTTTCTCAATCTCTAAAAAAAATACGGAGTCTTCCTAAGATCTAAACAAGAATCAAACTTTCGACGCATGTATCTGTGAACAGGAATACTCATATAAAAGTAACTGCACGGCTGTTGCTAAAAATAAGGAATCTGGGTTCTATATGTCCTCAGCCCTGAAAATCTACAGGGCATCTTGCTGACGGCTAAAGAAGAATCAGGGATTCGAGGCATGAATATGGGTAATAGCAAATCTCAAATACAGGAAACTACATGGCCTCTTGCTAATAAAAGAGAAGAAATCTGTTTTCCACGGTTCCTCTATCAAATAATCTACATGACTTCTTACTAAGGGCTAAACAAGAATCAGGGTTTCGAAAGAGGAATCAAGGAAAGAGCGTCCTCACATACAGGACACTACATGACCTCCAACTAAGTACGAATAAAGAATCATTGTTGTACGCGCCCTCAATCCAAATAATTCCCAGGTTGTCTGCTATGGGACAAACAAGAAACATATCTTCGAGGTCCCTAAATGTTTCTGAGGAATCTAGCATTCAGATATTATGAATAGGTCATTACAGGACTCCAGCAACATTCTGGACTTCTTAAAATTTGTAAATGGTATTTGGCACTCCACGTCCGTTAGGTTCCTCAGAATAACTAAGGTCAGATTCCAGGACAAAAATAATCTTCTTGCCATATTTGGATGTAACTCTGGTCTTAACGTGAACCCTGTAATCCTTCTCCTTCCATGTCTCTATTTATTTTCAGAAGGGACAATGGTTTTGCACTTGATAAAATGTTTACTACGTACTTTTAATGGTAACCAGGAATCATGGAATCCACTAACCTAGGAATCTTCTGGGCATCTGTCTTTTGATATACTGAATTTGGAATCCAATCGGCAGGAGAA
>NW_007145641.1:0-1209 GCF_000164805.1 Carlito syrichta
ATAGTAGTGTACCTCTTCAGGTACAAAGTTGTCACTACTGATTCCCTTGCAAATTGTGGTTTACATTATTAAGTCTTTAGTATTCCAAGCATCATCGATATCTCTTTATTGTTATGAGACAATTGCCTCCTTGAGAAGTCCAGTTGCTATGGAAGAACCATAGTCAGGCAGCCATCAGGATAGAACACAGAGACATTAACTTCTAGATTTTTTCAGAATATTGTGAGAAACTCATCTAGTTAAGAATCAGATGTGATAGTCCTGAGAAAAAGAATGCATACAATTTTATAATTGCTACTTAAATAGTGTAATTTCTCAACTAAGAATTTTGTAGCAAAGCAGGATTTCTACCCATAATGCTATAACTTCTTGATTTTTTTCAAGGACTGTCAGAAAACATAGATGCCTTTTCCTGCTTAATTTTCTTTGGATAAGCAATCCATTAAAGATAACAGGTGGTAGCATTCAATGCTGGAGGAGAAAACATCATTTTTAGGCAGAGGGATAAAAGCAGGCAGTTGAGGGTACTACATAAACCAAAGGTGAGGAAGGGAGACCTGCCAGCAGGAAAGCAGGGTCAGGCAATTAGACGTAATGGTGAATACGAGGCTACTTATAGGAGGCAAGAAAAATAGTAAGAAATGAAATATAAATAATAAGGATGGTGCCACAATTCAATGGCTAAATGATGCATTCTTTGGTAGATATTTTGGGAAAACAAGTTCATTATGTAGAGAAAAGTAAAACTGTGACCACTGATTCAAGACAGGCTAAATATTGTGAAATTCTAAGCTTGAAGTAGAGACTTTTCAGAGAGAAGACACTTCAAAAACAAAAAGTAAAATAAACCCAGATGCCATAAAAAAGAATATTCAGAAAAAAATAAGATCTTTTAAGTTATAAAGACAAAGGCATAAAAACTGGAGGATAAAGTTGAGGAAGTAGAGCGAAAAGATCAAGTGATAGAAGATAGAAAGAAAAGATAAAAACACCCGAGGAAGACCAACACTCCAAAATAAAATGTCCCAAAAAGAAAACAAAATGGAAACTAGAAAGAATTTTTAAAAAATTATCCAAACCATAAATGACCAGATTAAATAGGCTCACAGTTTAATCAGGCCTATCACAATGGGCAAAATAGATTCATACATTGTACATTGTGGTGAAGCTTCAGAATACTGTAGACAAAGGAAAGATGAGCTTCCAGGG
>NW_007145642.1:0-3989 GCF_000164805.1 Carlito syrichta
TCAGGATCCAGATGTAACATCCAAATGACCCAGTCTCCATCCTCCCTGTGTGCATCTCTAGGAGACAGAGTCACCATCATTTGCTGACCAAGTCAGGGCATTCACAATGATCCATACAGGTATCAGCAGAAACCAGGAAAAGTGTCTGAGAACCTGATTTATTATGCATCCAGTCTGCACACTGGTGTCCCATCAAGGTTCAGTGGCAATGAATCTGGGACAGATTTCACTCTCAACACTAGAAGCCTACAGTCTGAAGACATGACAGATTATTATTGTCAATAGGGTTACGATTACACTCCCACAGTGTTACAAACCATCACATAAACCACACAGAAAATCACATGTGTGATGTTGGACAGCCCCAGATGCTCTTCTTGGTGCCTCCGTCTATTGAGAGCATTTCTTATTTGCAGCCATACTCTGAAGGTCATGGGGAGACATTGGTAGAGGGGGCCAGGGAGGCTCCTCTCCACCTTGTCTCCTTACTCTACCTCAGTCCAGCAGTGTAGCCATGGCACCATCACTTCTGGTTTAATAATAGGTAGAGATCACTACACCTGAGGAGTCTGGGTTATAGCATAGTTGGTTCTTACAGCAAAGGAGAAGCTACTTAGGTTCTTCAAGGAGAAATTATTCTAATATAGGGAGTCAGTGTTTAAACAAAAACCTTTAAAAGGTCAGAAGATAGAATTGTTAAGAAATCAGAGAGGAAAAGTATTCTCAGGAATGTGCTTAAAGGAGTGATGGTGATAATGGTGAGTTCACAACAGACATCCCAGAATGTTCACTAATTTCCCAGGTCTCATAATTATTCTACTGAGAGGATGACCCCAGAACATACTTGAATGTACTTCTAAGTGTCATCAGCAAGTTGGGACCATTGGAAAAAAACTTCAAGTCACAGTCAACAGAAAAATGATAAATTTTATTTTAATTCATTACATAAAATATATAACTATAATCTAAAAATAAAAATTGCTTTTGGACAAAAATAAAAATTAAAAAACAACTAAAACAACTAAATGTGAATGTAGCACTATTTTTCTTTCAACTCATAATTTGTCCAGAGTTCAACATCATCACTGGCATCACTGTGAGCATGTCACAAATGCAGATTGCAGAATCACCTACATTTTTGTAACTAAACAGTTGATACAGATGAGACTTAAAAGCCTCATTTCAGGACACGTCAGATGAAGTTTTTGAGGTCACCTAAGAAAATTTTTATTTAAAGTCACATGTTTTAAAAATATACCCATATTTACTTCCTACTCAATAAAACATTAAATTTGAACTTTTTTTCAAGATTGTAAAGAATGAAAAATGTTATCATTTGCTAATAGCATAATCACATATGCCTGTGTATCTTGGTTTGGGGATTTTATTCAGTTAGTCTTGTATCATGCCATAAAAATGTTGTATCCTGTAAAGTCACTGCCCTTCATCCTTAGTACTAGTTCCAACAAAACCATAGATTTGAGGTAAACTCAGTGCCCTGAAGTAGAACCACCCAGCTGAGCCTTGCCTGGATCAGACAGAAAATTAGCATGAAAATACATAAAGTTGAAAATTCATAATTAGTGTTAAAAGTCACTGAGTTTTGGGTATTTGGTTACCAATCATTACTTTGTAAGTGCTTACAAATACAATATTTTCACATCTATCAAAATTGATAATTGTATTTTATAAAAATTTGTGTCCTTAGTGTGAATATTTAGTAACCCATATACTAAGAAGAAATCAAAATTGAGTAATATTTGAGTAAAAGTGACATTTACATCATTTATGAAAATGTGATATATGTTTATAATATACCTATAGGTGCATATATATGATATATGTTGGTGGCACATACTTATATTTGCATGTATTCATGTATATGTAAGCTTACAATTCCAGGTTAATCCAGGTATTATCTTCCATTTCTGAATCATTTCTGAATTTGGAGACACAATTTTGCTTTGATACTTGTCAAAGACTTATACTGGACAGATGTCACATCACTCTCAGGTCAATTATGTCCTGAAGGAATGGAAATCACAATAGAGGGTAAAATTCAGGTGTTAAATAGCATGATCAATTTGTGAGGAATGATTGGCAAGTCAATGACAATGGGTGCTGATTTCGAAGCTTATCAGACCTTAGAAAAACACAGTTGAAAAATTGGAGGCAAAATTCTTTAGGAAAAGCTCTGACTGAAACTTTCAAAATGGGCCAAGTTTGAGAACAATAGTTTTCCAAGTTAACAGCCTTCTGAATGCCATTACTAGGCAGGGACCGCTCAATAATCAAGATGATCCAACACATGAATTTCAGTCAGTCACCTTTCTGGGCTTTCTCAGTAAGGTCCATATATGGACCTAACCAAGGCTCACATAGCTCCTGGCACACTAGAGTTTCCAACCCAGCAGAGCTTGCCCCAGCAGGGGAACAGTGGGAATAGAGATCATGCCAATGGTTCAGATATGTATAAAGGATGGTCTTTGCAGCCTTGAGAAATGAGGGCAGCAACCTGAGTCTGAGGGAGGTTTTCACTCCTTCTAGCCTAGAACCCCCAGCCTGCATGATGACTGTCCTAGCACATGTCCCAAGAAGAACAATGGCCATGTGTTAGAGCTTGACCTTGCAACCACCAAGTCTCAGCCAGATTTTCCCTTCCCAGGAGTGTTCCTCATTCTGTGCCAAGTCAGAACATGTGTTCACATACAAATTTGGCAAATATGGCAGAAGGACCAAAAACAGGTGAGTGTCAACTCAACCACAAAGGTTTTTTATGTTGTGGAAGTTTGGCTCAACTAGTTCTCATTATTTCCACTGCTTTCTGATGTCATTAGTAAATCATTTTCATGTTTTATTTGTATAGTCTTTTTCCTACCTTTTGCAGTGGTTGTATTGACGTTTCCATTACTACACCATTGCCCCTGGGAATAAAAATTTCTTTCATTATTAAACTTAAATATTATTTCATAAATGACTATTTTGGAACTATATTGTCATGAAATGTTTTAAAATGATACTTGAATGCATTATTTTCATAAAACATGTAAATGCTTAAAAAGGAATCTAATTCCTACATTCTAATAGTAATGGTATAGAAAATCTATGCTTTGCATAGATTCAAATGTTTCAAACATATTCAAAATAAATGCATTGCACAAACTAAAAATATTGCTCTAAGGATATTTCTGAAAAAATTATGTATAACAGCTATGTGCCATGGCATAGTATGATCAAAATAAAATATTTGAATCCACATAAACAATTTCTAATTTTCTTTAAGATAATAAATTATATGAGATCTTTTTTACTTCAAGAAAATGGATTCCATAACAAGTATAATTTATTTATTTATTTGTTTGTTTGTTTATGTGAGAAAGCAGGATTTATTGAGAGGACAGAAAATCTCCCAAAGTGGGAGGGGACCCAAGGGGGTTGCCCTATTTATTTTTCCTTTCTTTCTTTCTTTCTTTCTTTCTTTCTTTCTTTCTTTCTTTCTTTCTTTCTTTCCTTCCTTCCTTCCTTCCTTTTCTCTCTCTCTCTCTCTCTCTTTCTTTTTTCTTTTGAGGCAGTATCCCCTTTGTTACCAAGGCTGGTGTGCAGTGTGTGATCATGGCTCACTACTGCCTCAAACTCCTGAGATTAAGTCATCATTCTGCTTTAGCTTCTGGAGTAGCTGGAACTACAGGAGTGCACCATCAAGCCCAGCTAAATTTGCATTCTTAATCAGACAGACCAAATATGGTGTCAGAAATGATTTTTAGCTAGTAATGTCAAAGAAAACATGACAAGTCTTTAGAGTCTATTTCTACACATATTCACAAGTGGGGAAACATAATCAACTAAAATTCAATTGATTTTTACTCTCACAATCATCAGTGGAGCCTGAAGATGCTGTACCTACTCCTGTGAGCAGCACACTCACTGGACCCTGCATAATATAATGTCCCCAAACCAAACCTCTGAAGATGTTCAGTCTCTCAGGATGG
>NW_007145643.1:0-4000 GCF_000164805.1 Carlito syrichta
TCAGGATCCAGATGTAACATCCAAATGACCCAGTCTCCATCCTCCCTGTGTGCATCTCTAGGAGACAGAGTCACCATCATTTGCTGACCAAGTCAGGGCATTCACAATGATCCATACAGGTATCAGCAGAAACCAGGAAAAGTGTCTGAGAACCTGATTTATTATGCATCCAGTCTGCACACTGGTGTCCCATCAAGGTTCAGTGGCAATGAATCTGGGACAGATTTCACTCTCAACACTAGAAGCCTACAGTCTGAAGACATGACAGATTATTATTGTCAATAGGGTTACGATTACACTCCCACAGTGTTACAAACCATCACATAAACCACACAGAAAATCACATGTGTGATGTTGGACAGCCCCAGATGCTCTTCTTGGTGCCTCCGTCTATTGAGAGCATTTCTTAGTTGCAGCCATACTCTGAAGGTCATGGGGAGACATTGGTAGAGGGGGCCAGGGAGGCTCCTCTCCACCTTGTCTCCTTACTCTACCTCAGTCCAGCAGTGTAGCCATGGCACCATCACTTCTGGTTTAATAATAGGTAGAGATCACTACACCTGAGGAGTCTGGGTTATAGCATAGTTGGTTCTTACAGCAAAGGAGAAGCTACTTAGGTTCTTCAAGGAGAAATTATTCTAATATAGGGAGTCAGTGTTTAAACAAAAACCTTTAAAAGGTCAGAAGATAGAATTGTTAAGAAATCAGAGAGGAAAAGTATTCTCAGGAATGTGCTTAAAGGAGTGATGGTGATAATGGTGAGTTCACAACAGACATCCCAGAATGTTCACAAATTTCCCAGGTCTCATAATTATTCTACTGAGAGGATGACCCCAGAACATACTTGAATGTACTTATAAGTGTCATCAGCAAGTTGGGACCATTGGAAAAAAACTTCAAGTCACAGTCAACAGAAAAATGATAAATTTTATTTTAATTCATTACATAAAATATATAAGTATAATCTAAAAATAAAAATTGTTTTTGGACAAAAATAAAAATTAAAAAACAACTAAAACAACTAAATGTGGATGTAGCACTATTTTTCTTTCAACTCATAATTTGTCCAGAGTTCAACATCATCACTGGCATCACTGTGAGCATGTCACAAATGCAGAATTGCAGAATCACCTACATTTTTGTAACTAAACAGTTGATACAGATGAGACTTAAAACCTCATTTCAGGACACGTCAGATGAAGTTTTTGAGGTCACCTAAGAAAATTTTTATTTAAAGTCACATGTTTTAAAAATATACCCATATTTACTTCCTACTCAATAAAAACATTAAATTTGAACTTTTTTTCAAGATTGTAAAGAATGAAAAATGTTATCATTTGCTAATAGCATAATCACATATGACTGTGTATCTTGGTTTGGGGATTTTATTCAGTTAGTCTTGTATCATGCCATAAAAATGTTGTATCCTGTAAAGTCACTGCCCTTCATCCTTAGTACTAGTTCCAACAAAACCATAGATTTGAGGTAACTCAGTGCCCTGAAGTAGAACCACCCAGCTGAGCCTTGCCTGGATCAGATAGATAATTAGCATGAAAATACATAAAGTTGAAAATTCATAATTAGTGTTAAAAGTCACTGAGTTTTGGGTATTTGGTTACCAATCATTACTTTGTAAGTGCTTACAAATACAATATTTTCACATCTATCAAAATTGATAATTGTATTTTATAAAAATTTGTGTCCTTAGTGTGAATATTTAGTAACCCATATACTAAGAAGAAATCAAAATTGAGTAATATTTGAGTAAAAGTGACATTTACATCATTTATGAAAATGTGATATATGTTTATAATATACCTATAGGTGCATATATATGATATATGTTGGTGGCACATACTTATATTTGCATGTATTCATGTATATGTAAGCTTACAATTCCAGGTTAATCCAGGTATTATCTTCCATTTCTGAATCATTTCTGAATTTGGAGACACAATTTTGCTTTGATACTTGTCAAAGACTTATACTGGACAGATGTCACATCACTCTCAGGTCAATTATGTCCTGAAGGAATGGAAATCACAATAGAGGGTAAAATTCAGGTGTTAAATAGCATGATCAATTTGTGAGGAATGATTGGCAAGTCAATGACAATGAGTGCTGATTTCGAAGCTTATCAGACCTTAGAAAAACACAGTTGAAAAATTGGAGGCAAAATTCTTTAGGAAAAGCTCTGACTGAAACTTTCAAAATGGGCCAAGTTTGAGAACAATAGTTTTCCAAGTTAACAGCCTTCTGAATGCCATTACTAGGCAGGGACCGCTCAATAATCAAGATGATCCAACACATGAATTTCAGTCAGTCACCTTTCTGGGCTTTCTCAGTAAGGTCCATATATGGACCTAACCAAGGCTCACATAGCTCCTGGCACACTAGAGTTTCCAACCCAGCAGAGCTTGCCCCAGCAGGGGAACAGTGGGAATAGAGATCATGCCAATGGTTCAGATATGTATAAAGGATGGTCTTTGCAGCCTTGAGAAATGAGGGCAGCAACCTGAGTCTGAGGGAGGTTTTCACTCCTTCTAGCCTAGAACCCCCAGCCTGCATGATGACTGTCCTAGCACATGTCCCAAGAAGAACAATGGCCATGTGTTAGAGCTTGACCTTGCAACCACCAAGTCTCAGCCAGATTTTCCCTTCCCAGGAGTGTTCCTCATTCTGTGCCAAGTCAGAACATGTGTTCACATACAAATTTGGCAAATATGGCAGAAGGACCAAAAACAGGTGAGTGTCAACTCAACCACAAAGGTTTTTTATGTTGTGGAAGTTTGGCTCAACTAGTTCTCATTATTTCCACTGCTTTCTGATGTCATTAGTAAATCATTTTCATGTTTTATTTGTATAGTCTTTTTCCTACCTTTTGCAGTGGTTGTACTGACGTTTCCATTACTACACCATTGCCCCTGGGAATAAAAATTTCTTTCATTATTAAACTTAAATATTATTTCATAAATGACTATTTTGGAACTATATTGTCATGAAATGTTTTAAAATGATACTTGAATGCATTATTTTCATAAAACATGTAAATGCTTAAAAAGGAATCTAATTCCTACATTCTAATAGTAATGGTATAGAAAATCTATGCTTTGCATAGATTCAAATGTTTCAAACCTACTCAAAATAAATGCATTGCACAAACTAAAAATATTGCTCTAAGGATATTTCTGAAAAAATTATGCATAACAGCTATGTGCCATGGCATAGTATGATCAAAATAAAATATTTGAATCCACATAAACAATTTCTAATTTTCTTTAAGATAATAAATTATATGAGATCTTTTTTATTTCAAGAAAATGGATTCCATAACAAGTATAATTTATTTATTTATTTGTTTGTTTGTTTATATGAGAAAGCAGGATTTATTGAGAGGACAGAAAATCTCCCAAAGTGGGAGGGGACCCAAGGGGGTTGCCCTATTTATTTTTCCTTTCTTTCTTCCTTTCTTTCTTTCTTTCTTTCTTTCTTTCTTTCTTTCTTTCTTTCTTTCCTTCCTTCCTTCCTTCCTTCCTTCCTTCCTTCCTTCCTTTTCTCTATCTCTCTCTCTCTCTCTCTTTCTTTTTTCTTTTGAGGCAGTATCCCCTTTATTACCAAGGCTGGTGTGCAGTGGTGTGATCATGGCTCACTACTGCCTCAAACTCCTGAGATTAAGTCATCATTCTGCTTTAGCTTCTGGAGTAGCTGGAACTACAGGAGTGCACCATCAAGCCCAGCTAAATTTGCATTCTTAACCAGACAGAACAAATATGGTGTCAGAAATGATTTTTAGCTAGTTATGTCAAAGAAAACATGACAAGTCTTTAGAGTCTATTTCTACACATATTCACAAGTGGGGAAACATAATCAACTAAAATTCAATTGATTTTTACTCTCACAATCATCAGTGGCGCCTGAAGATGCTGTACCTACTCCTGTGAGCAGCACACTCACTGGACCCTGCATAATGTAATGGCCCCAAACCAAACCTCTGAAGATG
>NW_007145644.1:0-675 GCF_000164805.1 Carlito syrichta
TTCCTTCCTTCCTTCCTTCCTTTTCTCTCTCTCTCTCTCTCTCTCTCTTTCTTTTTTCTTATGAGGCAGTATCCCCTTTTATTACCAAGGCTGGTGTGCAGTGGTGTGATCATGGCTCACTACTGCCTCAAACTCCTGAGATTAAGTCATCATTCTGCTTTAGCTTCTGGAGTAGCTGGAACTACAGGAGTGCACCATCAAGCCCAGCTAAATTTGCATTCTTAACCAGACAGAACAAATATGGTGTCAGAAATGATTTTTAGCTAGTTATGTCAAAGAAAACATGACAAGTCTTTAGAGTCTATTTCTACACATATTCACAAGTGGGGAAACATAATCAACTAAAATTCAATTGATTTTTACTCTCACAATCATCAGTGGCGCCTGAAGATGCTGTACCTACTCCTGTGAGCAGCACACTCACTGGACCCTGCATAATGTAATGGCCCCAAACCAAACCTCTGAAGATGTTCAGTCTCTCAGGATGGCATGGGTGGCTATGGTGCCCAGAGGATGAGTCCACAACAGGTAGGCTCCAGTGGAGATGGCTGGAGAGGCTTCAAGGAACAGGATATGAGGCATCATCCACAGACAAAGGCACTCCTGGACAGCCTCCCAGAGTCTCTTCCTTCTTCCCTGCATAGGGTGCTCACACTCCATAGAGCCTCAGGAGTG
>NW_007145645.1:0-720 GCF_000164805.1 Carlito syrichta
ACAGGTAAGTCTCTGGCCGCATTGTCAGGTGTCCCATCTGTCAGTGAATTGACTGAAAACAGAGCTAACAATTGCTCAAATTCTGAAGAGCTGTCCCAGGACTTGAAAATTTATGCCAGAAAGTGTCAACGTAGACCAAAGGATGTTAACAGGATTGAGGCCAATTAAACAAATTAGGCAAGGATACTATGGAAGGAATATTTGGGACACAGAGGTCTTAAAAGTCGTTAAGATTCTCAACCTCAAAAATATTTAAATCACTAAAACAAATATGTTATTGAGGAATTATAGTATCACAGGAATAAAGTATAATGGACTTACAAAAAGTTCAAAGATTTGTAAAACTTGCGATATTTAGAGAAATGAATTCATCTCTTTCAAAGATGCTCGTTTGTGTGTCCATTTGGATCTGATCCTTGGACAGGGAGCATTGCTGCTACTGACAAGAAGGTTCTGAGGGCAAGTCAGAGAGAAGGAGGTCTCCGATGACTGCTAGAGAGCCCTGTTGCCTTTCATTAGTGCAAACACATCAAAGCCCCTCTCTCATGTCCTGTCACTGCCATGAGCATTGGGCAGTTGTGCCATGTGGTGTTTTGTCTCCTCTGGGCGGTGAGTCTTGATCAGGGCCCTCACATGTTTTCAGAACAGTACCAGCCTCCCCATTAGATCTGTGGCTCTGGCTTTTTTCTCTTTGACTACAGGTCCAGGGAATGTTGGCAC
>NW_007145646.1:0-902 GCF_000164805.1 Carlito syrichta
TGGCTTGTAACAGCATTAGGGCTTGGCACTAGGAGAACGCTTATTTTACAGAAAATGAATGGGTGATTGACCAAAAGAGTGAACCATAAGTGAACAGATGAAACATTAACTGGAACACATAGCTCCACTTTACTCCAGCAGAGATCTCATAATAACTAAGAAATTTTCCCCACGTGAATATTGGACTCAGGTAGGTCCTGGAAGTACATGAGAAACATCTTGCATAGATGGGCTCACCTGTATTAAGCCTTCCTCTTCTGGCTGCAGCACCAGACTTCCTACAGGTATCTATATTTTTCTTCAAGAGATTTGACCCCAGTAAATCTAGACAGAGCAGAGACCCATTCAGAAATCCATGGACAGATTTTTATTTTTGGAACCACTTCTGGCACTAAAAAGTATTAGTTTTCATCAATAAAACCAAGCCACTAAAAGTATTCTTGTTGCGTGGGATTTACAATAGTAATTGAACCTTATATAAGTGGGAAGAGTTGAGAAAGAGGAAACCTAGAGTGGAGCAGACACACATTAGAGAGATATACATCATCTAGAATTCCTGTGGCTCAGATGCAAGACCGACTGTGTGGGAGGAGCTTGAGAGGATCAGAATATCAGGCCACCCATAGAACCATGAACGGGGAGGAAAGAGGAAGTTCTTAGGCACTGGATTTGGGGAAAGTTGTGGCCAAAAAGTGTGGCCACTACTTTAGGTGCACTGCTATGCACATGGAGTGGCCTGACTTCTTTGACCTATATTTGGGAAGATAAACTAGACATGTGTAGAAGGGACAGCACCCCCGGGTTGTTGACCACCAGTGTATCTGTGGTTCTCTGCCTCACCCTGTCTGATTGCAATCAATTTCCAAGTGGAGTGGTGACTGTTTTCTAGTATCTTCTAAATT
>NW_007145647.1:0-775 GCF_000164805.1 Carlito syrichta
AGAGATTGAATGCTTTTACAGAGTTTATTAACAATGTCGAAGGCAAATCTGCAGAATCATAGAATGAAACACAGAAACTGAATGTGAAGAACTACTTATGGGACAGGGAAGAAAAACATGGAGTTTCTAGTATATTTGAATCTAAAAAATTTTATAGGAATTTTAATTTTTCTCTCAATAATGGAGGTTTCTCAAGTGGAAAAATATCCCATGCTCACGGATTGGAAGAATGAACATTGTGAAGATGTCCATCTTACCTAAGGCAATCTACAGAGTCAAGGCAATACCCATCAAATTGCCAGCAACATTCTTCTCAGACCTAGAAAAAACAACACAGGAATTCATATGGAAACAGAAATGTCCAAGAATAGCCAGAACAATCCTCAGCAAAAAAAAAAAAACAAAAAACAAAAAAAAAAGCAGGTGGTATCACATTACCAGACTTCAAAGTTTCCTATAAAGCTACAATCATCAAAACAGCTTGGTATTGGTATAGGAGTAGGCATTATAGATCAATGAAATAGAACTGAGATTTCAGAAGCAAAACCTCAATTTCTCAACCAACTCATCTTTGAGAAAGCCTCCATTACCTACCACTGTGGAGAGGAGAACCTATTCGGTACATAGTGCTGGGAAAACTGCCTGACCACATGCAGAAGATTGAAATAGGACCAGTATCTATCCCCATGCACAAAGGTTATCTCCAAATGGATCAGAGACCTAAATGTAAAACCTCAAACCATAAGAACCTTAGAAAATGAAGGACATACCCTCG